>NC_064861.1:76462002-76579502 GCF_024139225.1 Suncus etruscus | reverse complement strand
CCAGAGAAGGACAACAGCTGAAAGTGTACGGGGCGATGTGTTCTTACATGCACACACATCCACCCCCACCTCCACCACAACCACACACACACACACACACACACACACACACACACACACACAGCATTCTTCTCTTCAGACATTAAACTTTACTCAGCAGTTGCTTTTTCTGGGAATAGTAACCAGATTAAAATAAACTCAGGGCTAGGAAATTGGAGCAAATAAAAACTGGTTTGGTCCACTTTTGGTCTGAGACGTTGGCTGAGAGCTGAATCGGGCTGCATGCACTCGGTTGGGAGAACAGAAACACACAATATACTGATGTTTCTGGTTGGCCCAGAAAAGATTGCAGAGCAATCTAGGTACTGAGCTATTACTCCAGGAAGAAATTTCTTTCTGGGTGGTGTATTTGAAGCAGTGATGCTGAAACTCTTGGGTTCTGCCTCATTCACACACCGTAAGAAACATTCACTGGTATTACCTCAGGGAAGCTAAATTTTACAAAGACAAACCAACAATATCAATGGCATTTGATCACAATGGGGCTTTCTCTGTACCTGCCATCAGGAGGGGATCTGCTGAATGTCTGCTCAGACTGGTTTATGGGAGATACTCATGGCAAATCACCTTCTCTGGGTGTTACAGGACTATCCCACTCCACAATGGCAGGCCCATATGATCCCCAAGATAACACCTGAGGAACACGTCCTTTTTCTCGTAAGAAAATGCGAAAACTGGAAATATGGCAAGAACCTCCAAGGGTAACCGTTTTTCTTGACTGGTATCTTAAGCTTGTCAGGTTCTTAGCCAGAGATTTCCAAGGCGAGTTTGGGGAAGCATATGGTGTTCGCCCAGTCCATATGACTGGCTGAGCGTCGACCACTACTGTTGATACAATATATCACTTTTTTCTCAATATTATGACAGCATTTGTCAATGAAAATAAAATTACTGTCAAACTTATCCTGCTAACTTACGGCACAGCCATCAGAGAAAGCCAGCACTGTGCCTTAAGCCAATAGGACCCTGTCTTTATGCTCCACCAAGATGTGGGAGAGAAAGACATTTGGGACTCTAATGCCAGCAGGGTTGGATTGCCAAGCTAACACAAGGATGGAATCTTTCTGCAGCTCCAGCTCCAAGGAAGGAGGGTACAGGGGAAAGGCGGGGTAGGGGTGAATCCTGTGGGCACACACGTAGGACAAGAGGACTTTGAAGAAAATGACACCACATGCTATATGCATTGCTGGTTAAAGGGGGAAGGCTACATCTTTATAATCAAAGATGCTCGGGTGTGTTTAAAATCTCTCACTGACATACTGAAGCGATCATATGGAAACATTTAAAGCCAAGCTGAGGTCTGAAAGGAATATCCGCTTCTGGAATCTTCACTCAGGGCCCTCCCACCACTACCTGAGATCCAAGGCGCCTTTGTGTTTCCCTACAGAGCAAGTGTATTAATAAAGAACTATTAAAGGTTTCCCAATAATCAACATTAAAGTAGGATGTTTTCTCCTGGGATCGCATTACTGGAAAATGTTTCTCAAGGAACTTTAAGGAAAAGGAAGGCTAGTGGAACTGTGGAGGGTAACAGGTATACCAGAGTGTTCATGACAGCCATCCAGCATCAACACAAACACACACACACACACACACACACACGTATACATACATGCACACATTTATACAAAGTCTTCCTCATCTTTTAGAGGAAATAGTGTCCAGGCTAACTGATAAATTGTGAGTAGGATTTTTTTCTTTTTTGTTTTTCCCTTTCTATCTTTCAGAATGAGATCTCATACTAATTTTCACAAGTAGAGAAAAGACTTGAGTAGTATCAGACTGCAGGGACACAATTAACACTAGAGAGCTGAGGACACATAGATTGGGCCTGCAAGGGTTGCTTCTTTGAGTCAAAATATTCCAGAATAAAGCAAACCTAGAAAGAGGAATAGAAAAATGCATCCTTATCATGGCTAAGCGGTCTCCATCTTTTCAAGATCACACTATGCAATTACAGTGATGAAAAGAGACGTTCAGAGAACTACTCATGATAAAATGGTACCAAGCAGAGGCCCATTCTCTGCTTTCTAAAGATTCCCAGAACTCTCCCTGGAAAAGACACCCTGGAATCACAGTGTCTGGGGTCCTGGCACACAAGTACACAGGGTTCCCTCTGTTTGCCCAGGCAGTGGTTGGGGTCATGATTTGTAAGCAAACAAAAAACATTGTCCTGTGGCATCTTCCAGCTATCTGCCAAGTCCTCAGTAGCTCATACAATAAAATGGGTTCTCTTGGGTCCTGCATCATTCTTAGGTGTCCTGTTGGCAGCGCTCAAGGGAGGCAAGTCTCCACTAAGTGGAGCAGGGCACAGAGTGGAGTGTTTCTGGCTGCCCCTTACCCCAGAGCCACAGTTTCTTGGGGGCAGCAGTGACATCAGCAATGCCTACCTTTCCCCTACTAATGGAAAGTAGACTCAGGCATTGTTGGGCATTGCTCTGTGGCAGGAACTAAATGTTGGAGATCTGTTCTAAAAGAACATCAAAAAAATGTCCTTTGCTTCTTTCTTGAAAACTCCCACCATTCACTGTAGACGTGTCCACAAACTTTGGTGGGAGGTGAAGGGGTAAGGTGAGGGAGGAAAGATTGGGCTATAGACTGGGCCAGGCACACACGGTAGGATCTGGAGGCAGCCCTGGCAAAACCCCCACAGCCAGATTTTCTTTTTCCAAACAACACAAAGAGGGGCAGTCTGGCCACATAACAAAAGCCAGTGTGGGTGGCAAGGTGACTGCACATTTCAGCTTGACTGCTCCGGTGTGGGGCTAGCACCTGATCACCAGATGCTCCAAGCAGATGGCCAGGGAGGGAGCGCCGGCTCCTGGTTGCTTCTGAAAGGTTTCAGGAGAACCAATCCAGAGAGTGGGCTGGGAGTGCCCGCTGCCTGGCCCAGCCTCCGCTCTAGGAACCTTTGCAGGATGGAGCCTGCAGCCTCTGATTCCAAGAGAGGCTTCCAAATAGCCACCACAAGGAACCAGACTCAGCCAACAGATGTCCTTTTGTCCATGGAAGCTTTTAGGGTTTCTTCTCTGGATGGTCTTCTGGAACAGGCTATGCTGCATCTGTTATCTGATCCAGAAGGTCTCAGTAAATGTGATTCATTTGCAAATTAATTTTGCAGCATGTGGCTGGGTGAGCAATAAAAAGGAGCCTGCTGGTGGCGTCTCACCTGGTCTCACCCACAGAACCAGGGTGGTGCTCCCTGTGATGTGGCCCAGGTAAGTTCTGACAATGCCTTGGCTGCCTTGGAGGTGTCAGCAGTCCTTCAGATCAGATTGGAAGAGCAGGAAGGAGGGAGGGAGGCTGTGCCAATAAGTGCCTGGAGAACAGAGGATTTTTCAAAGCTTTCTCTCAGCAGAAACTGCTGGCAGGGTCTGGAGACCAGAACTGCAAGGGAGGCTCAGCCCACACTTGTTCCTGCCTGGGTCTCCCTTCTCTTCCAGGAAACCCAGACACACAGTCAAGTTATGTGGACAATGCTGAAGTATTCCCACATACTGGACACCTTTCGGAAAACACGGGTATTGATAGCTTATCTACCAATGGACCTATTTTCTGCAAATACTCAATATAAGTAGTTCAATGATGAAAAAAGGAAGGAAGGGAGGGAGGGATGGAAGGAAGGAAGGAAAGGAGGGATGGAAGGAAGGAAAGGAGGGATGGAAAGAGGAAGGGAGGGAGGGGGAGAGAGGGAGGGAGAGAAGGAAGGAAGGAAGAAAGGAGGGAGGGAAGGAGGGAAGGAAGGAAGGAAGAAAAAAGGCAGGAAAAGAAAGAAAGAAAGAAAGAAAGAAAGAAAGAAAGAAAGAAAGAAAGAAAGAAAGAAAGAAAGAAAGAAAGAAAGAAAGAAAGAAAAGAAAGAAAGAAAGAAAAGAAAGAAAGAAAGAAGAAAGAAAGAAAGAAGAAAAAGAAAGAAAGAAAGAAAGAAAGAAAAAGAAGAGAGAAAGAAAGAAAGAATGAAAGAGAGAAAGAGAGAGAGAAAGAAAGAAAGAAAGATAAGGAAAGAAAGAAAGAAAGAAAGAAAGAAAGAAAGAGAGAAAGAAAGAAAGAAAGAAAGAAAGAAAGAAAGAAAGAGAAAGAAAGAAAGAATGAAAGAAAGAAAAGAAAGAAAGAAAGAAAGAAAGAAAGAAAGAAAGAAAGAAAAAGAAGAAGAAAGAAAGAAAGAAAGAGAGAGAGAAAGAAAGAAAAAGAAAGAAAGAAAGAAAGAAAGAAAGAAAGAAAGAAAGAAAGAAAGAAAGAAAGAAAGAAAGAAAGAAAGAAAGAAAAGAAGGAAGAGAAAGAAAGGAAATGAAAGAAGAAAGAAAGAAATGAGAGAAAGAAAGAAAGAAAGAAAGAAGAAAGAAAGAAAAGAAAGAAAGAAAGAGAAAGAAAGAAGAAGAAAGAAGAAGAAGAAAGAAAAAAGAAAGAAGAAAGAAAGAAAGAAAGAGAAAGAAGAAAAAGAAAGAAGAAAGAAAGAAAGAAGAAAGAAAGAAAGAAAGAAAAGAAAGAAAGAAAGAAAGAAAGAAAGAAAGAAAAGAAAAAGAAAGAAAGAAAGAAGGAAGAGAAGGAAGGAAGGAAGGAGAGGAAAGAAAGAAAGAAAGAAAGAAAAGAAAGAAAGAAAGAAAGAAAGAAAGAAAAGAGAAAGAAAGAAGAAAGAAAGAAAGAAAGAGAAGAGAGAGAAGAGAGAGAAGAAAGAAAGAAAGAAAGAAAGAAGAAAGAAAGAAAGAAAGAAAGAAAGAAAGAAAGAAAGAAGAAGAAGAAAGAAAAGAAGAAAGAAAGAAAGAAAGAAAGAAAGAAGAAAGAAAGAAGAAAGAAAGAAGAAGAAGAAAGAAAAAAGAAAGAAAGAAAGAAAGAGAAAGAAAGAAAGAAAGAAAGAAAAGAAAGAAAGAAGAAGAGAAGAAGAAAGAAAAGAAGAAAGAAAGAAAGAAAGGAAGGAAGGAAGGAAGGAAGGAAGGAAGGAAGGAAGGAAGGAAGGAAGGAAGAAGGAAGGAAGGAAGGAGGAAGGAAGGAAGGAGGAAGGAAGGAAGGAAGAAGGAAGGAAGGAAGGAAGGAAGGAAGGAAGGAAGGAAGAAAGAAAGAGGAGAGAGAGAAGAAAGGAAGAAAGAAAGGAGAAAGAAAGAAGAAAGGAAAGAAAGAAAGAAGAAAGAAGAAAGAAAGAAAGAGAAAGAAAGAAAAGAAAGAAAGAAAGAAAGAAAGAAAGAAAGAAAGAAAGAAAGAAAGAAAGAAAGAAAGAAAGAAAGAAAGAAAGAAAGAAAGAAAGAAAGAAAGAGCTTTAGTAGTCCCACTCTTCTTTTGCTTCACGCATTTATAGCCATAGAAATGATCTTCTATGCCATTCATTTGTTTTCAGGTTCTTGGTCTGTGTCCTCTCAGTTGAGTGGGATTTTCATAAGAGTATGTTCTTGCCTGTCCAGGTTCCCCAGAAATGTTTCATCCAGCACTGGTCAACATGCAGTGCCTATGAATCACTGCATATTTCTCTCTGTCTCTGCCCTATCCAGCTGCTGCACTCCTGGCCTGCTGTGCCCACCCCCACCCACCCCTGTCTTTAGAGCACTGGCAAAGATGAAGATGGTGGTCCTCCCTGAAAGGGTAACAATTTTCCAAGTCTACACCATCTTACAGGGTCATGTTTGTTTTGTGTTTCTGTTTTTCCATGTGCTGGGGTAATTCTTGGTTGTACTCAGGTAGCATGTGGTACTAGGGATGGAACCTATGGTTCCTCCATGTCAAGCTCTCACTCATTTTATTCTTTTGTGCCATCTCTTTGGCCCTGTACCTTCCCACAATCTGGATATAATGGGCACCTCTCACTGGCGCAGAGAAGCAAGAATAGGGCCTGTTCACTGTTTTGACATTTCCAGGTCCAGGTGCTCTGAATCCCCCAAGAGTCCCCAAGCTCTGGGAATAGAATTGAGAAATTTGGAGTAATAAAACTAGTTTATAGTGTCTCTGAAGAGTTGATGAGCTTTCTCAAAAGCCCTGCTGATTCTCAAGCAGGCCCAGAGGCTGTGACAGTTGGGAACGCCCATAGCTGTCCTTTACTAAGGTAGTAGGCAGGCTAGTTCAGCAGCATTGTGTCCTTGGGCCACTTACTTAACCTCTCTGACCTTCATTTGTAGCAAGAGTTCTCAGGAGATGCACTTCATAGGAATGTTTGGGAGCTCTGTAAATTAATTCTTGTCAGTGCTTAGCCCAGTGTCTGGCACTGAGCAAAGAATGATTCCTTTTACTTTTACCTCTTCCCCACCCTATGCCAAGAATTCAGAAGATTTTGCCCTAACCTATGGTCTGTAGTGGATTCTAGCTTCTCAAGTGCAAGTGGAGGCAGTTTGGTCTCTATGGGGGCTTGGGAGGATGGGAGGGGAGAAGGGGTAGCGCTGGGACAAGCAGGTGGCTTCGAGAACCCCAGGTGGCACAGGGCTGCTGAGCCAGCCATGGAGCAGGCGCCATGCCTGGTGTCAGACCCTTGGCCCAGACTCTCCACAAGGCTGAGATTAGCCCTGCTGCCCTGGCCTGCAGCCAACACAGATCATTTCATTTGGCCTAGTTAGAATTTCCCCAGGGGTGCTAAAGATGATTCATCACTTCTGGGACACCCTCCTGGGGAGAGACTTCTACCCCAGAGGGGCCTGGTGTCCATGCCAGCCTCTTTTCCCAGGTTGTCCCCACAGGAAGTGACTGCAGGGAGGAGAGGGGCAGAGATAGAATGTTTAGAAAATCAGCAATGAAAACACCCCTCCATTGATGGCTAAGCTGAGACCAGCCCAGCCAGGAAAGAGCCTCATATGCTGAACTGCTTGAAGATGCGAGATACCACAACATCCTCGAGGGACTGAGTGTGTTGGGAGAGGGAATGCTCACGCGACCCTGGTCTCCAACAGCTCAAGTTTTACTCATCTGAACCAGGCTATGGACTCCTGCAATAAAGGGCTTTGATGTCCTTATTCACAGTTCAGAAAATGCAAGTAACCTGCTTAAGGTCACAAGACACAGGAACCTAGCAGTCCTGTCTTTCAGCTTAGAGTCTTTGGATACATGTCACTGAATACACAGAAAATCAGGAAAATTAGCCTGACAGGAGGAGTCTGCCCAGGGTAGGGAAAGGACTGAGGGCTCCAAGCCCTCAAAAGGGAATCTGGGTTGGCTCAGGAAGTAAGTCTGCCAAGTTGAAGGAATTAGCTGAGTGCCACTGCACCGGAGGATATAGACTGGGCCATGCCACTCTTTACTTCTCTCTCCCAATTTAAGCAATTGGCCAGGAAGGTGGGACTTCCTGCTTCCAGGCAGAGCTGGCCTGAAGCCCATGCAGTGGGTCCTCCTGGCTCTTTTTTGCTGCATTGAGGAATATTTGGTCTCCTCCATCAAGCCGCACATTTGGGGAGAGTTTCCAGCATCATGAGGGCAGCTTACAGTACCCACAAGGTTTCATTCTAGGAAACCTGCTTCCAAATGGCCACAGCGTACCCCCCCCCCCCCCCCAGAAGTTTGAAATTAGGATGGAGTCCTGAGGAACCTCCTTGCCAGCCCGTGCCTCTGCCAGCTCTCTTAGAAACGAACAGCTTGTATCCCCATGAAAATCAATGGATGGAACAAATTGTATTAAATTATGTAAAATGATACTAAAGAGCACTTTCTACCAGTGAAAAGAAAAAATACACCCCCCCCAAATCTTATTTTAAGAAATATGGCAAAATCATAGAAGAAAATTAGTTGGAAGGGTTGATCCGTTTTGCTGACACTGAGATCAGACACTTGCAAGCAGGGGCACAGGCGACAGGCTGAGTCACCCTTCTGCATCCGACACCTGAGTGTTATCACAGCCACAGGACTACTAGTGAACCATCCCTTCTCCATATACCAGCCACCTCTGGCAAATCCAGAAAGCCAGAATGTCCTTGACTTCTAAATGGATGTGCTTCTCATGGTTAACAACTGTAATTAGTTTTGAACTTATAGTCTAATCTCTTACCTATATGTAGGGCGAACAATCACTTAATAATATTTGCACCACTTCCATAATTTCAATTTTCTAGCAGAGCTGCCAGTTTAAAAAAAAAGTAAAAAAAATTAAATTTGGTGTTTAACAAGTCAGAAAAGTTTCTCAGTCCCCTTCTTCCAGCCTCCACTCCCAGCTCCCATTGGACTACGCAAGGATCTTGTACAAGATCTGTGGCCACCTGCATGGCATGGAAGTAGTGAGAATGGAATACAATTGTGGGGTCCCATTTCAGCTATTAGAAACATATAAAAGGGGGACAAAAGGTCGAAGAGATAATACAGTGGTAGGGTGTTTGCCTTGCAAGCAGCTGATCTGGAATGGATGGTGGGTTGAATCCTGGCATCCAATATGGTCCCCCAAGCCAGGAGCAATTTCTGAGTGCATAACCAGGAGGAACCCCTGAATGTCATGGGTATGTCCCCCCAAAAAAACATAAAAAAGGGTGAAGTAGTATACTGGGTAGAGAAAGGAGAACAGCTTTCACCTTGTTTCTCTGGACCTGCCTGGGTCTGTTTCTCCCTCAAGGCAGGCTCCTGATGTCAACCTTGCCCAATCCTAAGGATGCCACTCATCTAAATGCTTTCAAATCCCCACATTTCTCTAGCACAAAGAAAGCATACTGACTTCCAATGTCTACAACAACATATACACTATCAATAAAATAATGCTGGGTCCAGATAAATAGTACAGCTGGTTAGATGTTTGCTTTGCCTGTGGCTCACAGGGTTTGACAATTCCTGGTACCACAAATGGTTCCTTGAGCCCTATCAAAAATTATCCTTCGGTGCAAAGCCAGGAGTAAGGAGTACACTATGTGTGGCCCCAGGTAAAAAATAGATTAATAAGTAAAGTGATGTTATTTTTATAACTGCACTATTCTAAGTACTTAAAATAATACTGATCTCTTCTCCTAGCTATGACATTCTCCCCGCCCTCTTTGGCATAATTTTGAAAGGTTTGCTGGAGAAACACTAATAGGTAACGCATGAAATCAGTGGCTCAGCACATCACTTGGTCAGTGAAATGATTGGCTACTGGAAAAGTATGAGTGGAGCCAAAAAAAGTATGCCTAAAGATAGTCACAGCCCCTTTTTATACAGCTGCAGTCTACCCAGTACAGGATTTTTGCTCATCCAGTGTACAACTAGAACTCTGGCCTTATTCCCAACTGACTCTCACCTTGGATGCATTGGTTTGCTTTTACTTTAAGGCCCCAGAACTCAGTGCTCCTTCCTTTACTGCTCTGTAGCAAGCTCATAATATTGAGCTCAGACTCTCAGATATTTAGAAAAAAAATGCATCTGAAAGGATAATGTCTCTTATAGCTAATCCTGAGTACTTTGACCAGCCTCCTTCCCAAAATACCCCCTATGTAACTGACAGCATCTTAAAGTCAAAAATAATGTATGCTAGAGAAGAGCCATCACCTAGGAAGCCAGAATAATGGAGAGTGAGTGCTGCCCAGCATCAATGGACCCTCTAAGGCTTTGGTGTAGATTCCATCAGAGTGTGGGTGTACCTGGAGAGTCAGAGCAAGCATAACATCTCCCAAAGAAATGGATCCTGAGCACTTGGTGAGCCAAGCAGAAGCTTGGATACCTCATCCTAATGGTTGCATTACTTCAGCGGCCATCTTAGCACATCCAACAATGCAATGCATCAAACCTATGGTGCATTGCATACCCATATTGCAGCACGGCCTATTCAATAGCATACACCATACTCCCTATTAGAGTATACTCCAGACACACACTTCCACACATCCTACATTATAGTTCACCCCACATTTCAGCACATCACACACCCTCAGTACAGTGCAGCCTTCACTGTTCCCAGGGTTAACTGGGTCATTTTACAATTTATAATTTTACATTTTATAGATCACCCAAAGCAGTTACAAGTACAGACTGGACTCACTACAAAGTCTGAGGTCACTCTTTTATTTAGTCACACCACCAGTTTGAAACTTATTGACATGCGAATTTCACAGAGTCATTGGTTAATTCATTCACTTGTCCACACCCTGTGTATCAAGCACCCACCTGTGCAGACAGTATGCAAGTAAGTAATCAGGCTGCAGCCAAAGAGATGTGCTCCCACATGGGTGGCTTGTGGGTGTGAAGGAAAGGGCACAGGATGAGGTGGAGTACCCTGTGCTTGGGCAGGAATAGATATGTGGAGAGCTAGGAGGGTCACATGAGAAATAGATGGCAAGAGGCCGCCATGTAGGAAGGGATAGAAGGGAGTCCAGGAGGGGGTTAAATAAGGCCAAATTTTTAATGGGGTCTCCAAGGAGGTCACTTGTCTGAAGGATGTGAGAGCTGACACCCAGATGTGTGCTTAGTCAAGTAGAGCTCTGGAAGGGGAGTGATGGGTGCAAAGATAGGCCTAGACAGGATTCCTAGAGCACATCCCTGAAGCTGTGCAGACCTGAGTTGTTGCCAGGGTTGTCGGAGACCTTGGGGCTTAAACATGATTGTGACAAGATGCTGAAATATTTTATTTGGGACCAAGAAGTAAGGAATGTAGAGGCAGGTGACCTGTCAGAGAAGTAACCACACAAAAGGTTTTGGGGGGGCCTAAAATCTCACTGAGCAAGAGAGTCCCAAGATGGGTCAATAGAAGAGCTGAGGTGACCAAAAGAATCTCAGAAAAATATAAAGTGCTCCCATGGCTTGCTGACCCTCTACCACACTGCCCTGCTGCCTGTTACCAATTCCAGGAGCACCCTTCAAACATGGTAACTCCCCACATATTCCCCCTCAGGACTCCACCATAATTTCAGCAGGCCACCATGACTTCCCAATGCTGACTTGAGCCCCAGCAGCATGAGTGATGTGTGAAAGGAAGAAAGAATAACTCATCCCAACAGAGTAAAGCACAGATCAGTAAAGTAGGGGGTCCCCACTCTGTGTCACCTGAGGGCTCTATAAATTAGAGGGATGGAGGTAGAGCTTCTGGCGATGAAGAGGAAAGGGAGCTCTCCTAATTCTGTTGGTTCACAGAGTGAATTAAGCTTGAACTTTGCTGATGTCTCTGAGATTGTGTTCCCTCTAAATACCATTTAAAT
The DNA here is from genome assembly GCF_024139225.1 of Suncus etruscus. Lineage (NCBI taxonomy): Eukaryota > Metazoa > Chordata > Mammalia > Eulipotyphla > Soricidae > Suncus > Suncus etruscus. The sequence goes on along the minus strand of NC_064861.1, from coordinate 76,568,394 downwards.
ATATATTATTAGCCCCTTCTTTGGGCAAGTACAGCTGCTGCTGTACTTATAGCTTTTATATACAGAAAATTACCAAAACACCCAAATAAATAACAGGGAATCTATTCTCCAGTCAGCTTGAGGGTCAGCTGAAAGCCAGCAGCAATAACTAACCTTCTCCCCAGCAGTGGGAGACAGGGCCCTTTAAGTCAGGAAGTGCATGGCTAGCTTGTTTGGGTTACTAAAGGTTCTTAAATGCAGTGCCAGACACTTATTTTTAATCTTCTGTTGAAGGAATATGGATATGAATTAAAGGCCACAGCAATTATTTAAAAACTAATTCTTCAAGACAGGGAACTGGGAGAGAAGGGTCTGAGGAGAAAGAAGGGCCCGGGACACTGGGAAGGAGTGCAGAGGATGCTGTGTGGGGCCTACTTGCTCCCAGTGCAGCTTGGAAACCACACTTAAACTGAGCTCTTGCTCCCTTGCCATGTTGACCCAGCCTGTGGACTTAAAAATAACATGTTCAGGTCTGGGGCAGAGGCTGCCATGTGGAGTTTTCAAAGAAATGGTGCTTTTCAGGGGTCCTGTGAGGAAGTGAGATGTTGAATTTCAGCCTTTGGGGGTTCTCAGAGGGGTTCTCAGGCATCTAAACTGTAGCAGGAGAGGCATATAGCATACCCCCTCTGGGGTCCTTCTGAATTTGGAGATATAGAACTAAGTAAGGAGGTGTTTGGGGGACTAACTCTCCCCACTACCTCCCAAAAAAAAAACCTCTAGTCTTTTACTGCAATCAGGGGAGAGAACCATCTTATCCAATACTGTGGCTGCTTTCTTCTTGGGGACAATCCTGCGTTCTTTGGTGTCCCCAAACTCCTAAGCCTATCCTCTCACCCTCCTCTCCACAAGCATGTTAGAAGCTGTACTTCAACCCTCACCTAAAAATACTCCCGTTCAAGACAAATGTGAAATTTCTAAATGTCACCACAGAAGACGACAAGAGCAGTTATTTCCTATTTATTACAAATATTGTCTGATGCTCTGTATCTAAAGAATACTCTTGATTAGAAAGGCCCTTCCCTTTGTTCCACATTTCTAAAAATATAAAGACTACCATAAAAAAATAAAATCCTAGTACAGGTGACACAAATCTTTCCCATCAAACTTTTTAAAAATTGTGTGTGTGTGTGTGTGTGTGTGTGTGTGTGTGTGTGTGTGTGTGTGTGTGTGCCAGAATTGGGGTAGCACATCATGATGGGGATTCAAAAAGAATAATTAAAGTTCTACAGGGACATAGATCTGCCTCAGGGAGGACCTTTCATGTTGTTTTGCATTTTGTGTGTCATTCAAAAGGTTTGCAACTGGGAAATGATGTTGAACTAAAATAAGACAAGAACACATTGACAGAAATTATAGCCTGTCCAATGAGTTGACACCCCTTTAGACAGCTCACCACGACGGCTCTGCAGCCACCACTGCTCTGCATATGGGTGACATTTAGACACTGCACGGTGGCACATGGAAGAGTCATCTTGGAAAGGGGTGTGTGTGTGCATGCCCTCCCCCCCCGGAAGGCAGAGGGAGGAGCTGCAAATCACCTGGCACCTGTGCACTTACCTGATGGGCAAAGGGAGGTAGAGCTAAGGGACTCCATTGGCCGCACTGAAAACCCAGCTGCTTTATTTACTTTAGACTCAGATTTGGGTGAGTTGGGGGTTAATATTGGAAGCCACATTCAGATTTCTGGAAGTTTCACTTTCAGATTCAGATGGCTGGCTTCCTAGTATGTGTTGGGAAAAGTGACCAGCATTCCCTACTGATGGACGATCCCACAGGATCAGGCATGTCCCGTAAGGCCATAAGCTTCTCTCCACTTCTCCTCAGTCTCCACCACTCTCTATTGGCCCTGTCGAGGAGACTGAGTGGCAGCCAGCATTTATTCCTCCACTTGCAGTGTTCATTTTATTATGGTAAAGTAACATTTCTAGGAAGTGATATTGTTTCTAAGATAAAAGAAGATGAAGATATAAAGTTTATAAAAGAACCAACTGATTCTTGCCTTGAAGAAAGATATCACTCTTTTTGGGGGGAGGTAAAGAGCACCCTACTCCTCATGTACATAGAAATATCAAGGCCACTCCACTGTTCATGTCACTCGCCTGACAACTATGTGCATTTATTTATTCAATAAATATTTACTGAACATCGACTCTGGGCCAGCATCTGCTCTAAGTACCAGGGAAACAGCAGCTAGTAAAGCAAACAAGATTTTTTTTGTCCCCCTCCCCCGGAACAGCCTTCCATCAAGGAGAGGCAGGAAATTAAATACAGCAAACTGAGAAATAAAAGGTTAGAAAGTGAAAAAGTTGGGGGAGGGGTGAGCAGACTAGATAAATGTTGATAGGAGTGTATGGACTGGGTAGTGACTTGGAAGATGCATTTTTGAAGTTTTGTGGGTTTTTGATGTTTCTGCTTTGGCAAATTCTTCCAAATCTCCTTCTGCAGGAATCGTTCCATAGTACCTGATCTTTAGATCACTCACTGCTCTAGGAGATTGTAGCACTCATGGAAGGATATATACAAAAATAAGAAACATATACCCAGTTCCTAGGGGGTCCTGGCTCCTTCCTGAGCACAGCATGGAAAGCAGATTCCCTGCTCTTTAGGTGCTAAATCTAATCTGGAGATAAGACAAGTACATAAATTACTCTCATAGCAAGGAGAAAATGCCGAACAGCACAAAATTGGGGAGACAAGGGTTGACACCTAAACTTGAGAAGAAAGGCAGAAGTTGTAACTAGAACAGGAAAGAAGACATCTGCTGGACTGAGAACCTTTCTTTTTTACTCAGGGCCTGCTCAAATTGCCCTCCGTGCCAATCCCTACAAGATAGAGGGGGAACTCCTCATTCTGCACTCAAGGCCTCAGTTTTTCCCATCCCAATGCTTCTACTTCCCTATCCTTCAGTCTTTTTTTCTTTAAGGAAAAGTCTTTGCTAATAATGATTCCATAAAGAGCCATCAGAAATATTACTGCCAAAAATGATAGAGAATATAAACCAAGAGATGAATTTCTCCAGAAAAGGATAGGAGCATGGCAGAATATGCTATGCATAATGCTCAATTTCAAATGCAATGAAGGAAATAGAATCTCTTGGAGACAAATCATAAGGAGGAGACAAAGAATAAAAATATGAATGATTAAAAAGGATCATAAAATAATAGAAGAAACAAATAACTCTACCTTTTTACCAAAAAGAAAAAAATACAGGAAGAGAGAGGAGTTGAGATAGGAGGAAGGAAGGAGAGAAGGAAGAAGGAAGGACGGAAGGAAGGAAGACAGCTTTTTACAAATAAAAGTCCTAAAGAGAGATGAAGTTATTCAACACTGCTGACAACACATATATGTGGATGAAAGTATTGAGAACATAAAATTAAATAAAGTTTAAAATACAAGGGCAAAAATTAATTAACAAGAGAAAAAACAAATAAACATATATGAAGTAATGAACATCATAAAGATACTAAAAGTCAAAGATATAATGAAAGAAAACTGTCCTCAAATAGAGGAATAGAATCCTTAAATTGAAAAGGACACTGAGCAGCGGGGATGGTGAGACATTTTAGAATTCAAAATTAATCAATAAAATCCTATGGATTCCATATATTATGACAACAGGAAGCAAACTAAGTAATAGAGAAAAATAAAAACAAAATGTTTAGGTAACTAGAGTTTAAGTGCTAATTAAACTTTAAATACTAGATATTTTAAATACAAGTTGTAATAGCAAATATACAAACACAATTATGAAATATAACAAAAGACACTACAAACAAAAAAAGACAAAGATAAATTAAAACATAGATATAAATATCCATATATCATCAATTAATAGTGATTAAAATTAGGATTAGTAAAAATAATATGAACACATATTAAAAAAGAAAGTAGGATTTTTATAATCTTGTCAGGTAAATTTAAATTTAAGGCAAAAACATTTAGCTAGATAGAAAGGCACACAATAATGATTAATTGAAAATAGAAAAATTACAAATTACAAACCAAAATTACAAACCAAAAATTCATGAAACTAATCAAAACAAAAAAAACAAGCATTTATTAAAAAATGAGGATTACTAAAAATTGTAATGATACTCTCAGTCATATATCAAGCAGATAAAAATTAGAAAAGATGTATGAAAAAGTAATAAAATTGACAAGTTAAATATCATGAAGATCTATCAAATTCTATTCTCATAAAATAGAAAAGTGTTCTTTTCAGAACATAAAAGGAGCAACAGAACACAAGAAAATCTGGCTCATGACAAAACTTGAAACGGATCATAGTCTCTAAGGAATATATATGTTTTATTTAGATTTCCACAACCAAAATAAAACAAACCAAAATTTTTACAGCTTTTTAAAAATAAAAGTTATTCCAGAATAAAATGAAAATTAAAAGAAAAATTGAGGCATTTCTGATTAAAAAATAATTGTATGTCAAAGAAAGTAGAAGCTCAATATGGAGAAAATCATAACCTTTGATACTAAGGCTTATTTTTAAAAAAGGCAAGAAAAAGCATAAGCTAAGCATAAAATTCACAATGTAGAGAGAAACCAAATATATTAAAATAGGAAAGTATACTGATATATACAAATATACTAAAATATTAAAGTAACAGCAGGCATGAAACAAAGCCATCTAACAAATATGGATCTTAGTGAGCAGGAAGCATAATAGAAGAATAAGTATCCCTTAGTGATTCTCAGCTAGAAAATGCTTGATCCCCCTGTCGCTTGTTCAAAATCTGGAAAAAAATTTGGATCCTCACAGTTGGGAAGCTGATAGGCACCTGTGAGCAGAGCAGTGGTCACTGTTAAACATCCTGCCTATCCAGATTCCCAATAGCCCAGAACTACCCTGCCTGAACTATGATGCAGCTGAGCTTGAGAAACTCAAAATAGTTTGAAAAATTATCATAGGGGAGCTCCAAATTATAGCATCAGAAATAATAATGTGACTATAGCCACTGATAACAAAAACTCACAAAGATATATATATATATATATATATATATATATATATATATATATATAAATGAAAGAATGGAACAATTTATTTTGTGCAAACTTATTTATGTAGATTAAATGGACACTTTTATGAAAATAGAAATTACCAAAGTTGAGCCCAGGAGAAAAAGAATTTAAACAGACCCATTACAGAAAAAGAAAACATTGAGAACTGGAGTTGTCAGAGAGCTCTCAGAATTGTGAGAGGCCCAGATGTTTTCACAGGTTCATTCTATCAATCCTTCCAAAGACAGATGATACCAATGCTATTTTAACTGTTCAAGAGCTTAAAAATGGAAATCAATGTTCTTTTATTTTGTGAAGGTGATATAACACAGATACCAAAACCAAACGAAGATATGGAGAAAAAGGGCACACTTTTGAAGAGCCATTCCACAAATCCTAAGAATTGCCCTAAAATGGAGACTTCTGGGGTTAGAGCTGGTAGGGCATCTGTATTGCACAAGGTTGATCCAAGTTTTATCTTCAGCACCCTTGTGCTCCCCTGAGCACTATCAGGAGTGATCCTTGAGTACCGAGCCAGGAGTAAGCCCTGAGCACAGACAGACATAATTGCATCTCAAAAAGACTAACAGGCATCAATCAAATAAATTTTGATTTCTAAAATTAAAAGATGCTTTAATATAATAAAATATACTAACATAAGTCACCAATTTTAATATTTTAGATAGAATGGAAAAATACCTGATTGTGCTCATAAGTCCACAAGATCCATTTATAAATTTAAATACAAATTCTTGATTAACATAAATAGATAATCAGCCAAATCATCAGAAAAGGATGTTTCTGGAACGTCCACCTATCAAGATATATCATGAGAAAATGTTCAAAGCCACATATGTCACACTCAGAAGCAGGATATGCACACCACATGGTTTCGAATACTTTTCACAAACATATTAGTTATGCAATAAAAAAGGAGGGAAAATATGAAAGCCTAAATATTTTTTAAAAGAGGAGAGTTTGTGCTTGCTTCGGCAGCACATATACTAAAAAATTGGAACGATACAGAGAAGATTAGCATGGCCCCTGCGCAAGGATGACACGCAAATTCGTGAAGCGTTCCATATTTTTAAAAAAAAAAAAAAAAAGAGGAGAGTTTATTATTATTTTCAGGTAATCTGGTTTTAGACCAGAATGCTTATGAGAAACTACAGAGGAAAAGGAAAAAAAGGAAAAGAAATAATGGGACAACTCAGCAAGATTGAAAAATGAATATATATATGTATATATATATACAGAGATTAGGAATTTTGATTAGCTCAAACAATTACCAATAAAAATATTTAGAGAAAAAATTTGATTTTAAATGCCACCTGAGGAAGAGACAGCAGCAGAGCAAGGATGAGAGAGAAGAGGAGAGAATACTTGGATGAAACCCCAATATAAACGTGGAGATCAATATAAAAAAAAATAAAAGCAAACAGCTGCTTAAGATGACTGAGCAACAGAAACAGTAAATCCCATTTTGCTGTGGAACATTCCACTCTAGAAAGTCATAATGTTAATAATCCATTTTCCATATACAAATGTCTGCATTTGCTCATCCCCTTCTGTTGAATGTTTTAAGAGAAGAACAATTTTTAAACTGTGACTAAAGATTTATATAAAAATAAACATTAAACTAGTGAAGTTCTAAATTAGAAAAAGAATGATCCTTGCCAGATTCTACACTGTATTAGGAAATCATCAATACATTTAAAAATAGTTGCATACATATTAGAGAGGTCAACTGGGTTAAAAAGAGTACAAAAATGTACATGAGAATTTAATAAATTATAGAGATAACTTTTTTATCAGTGATAAGTAGAACTACCTAATCACTCTTATTTAAGTCAAATAATATTACTACGGTGTTGGGAGAAGATAAAATTGTAAAACTGGAGCCCTACCTCACTTCTTACACCAAAATAAAATTTAAATGATTAAAGATCTAAAATGCAAAGGATAATAATAATAACAATGAATGATAATAATAATAATACAACATGGAGGTTTGTATGAAATCTAGGAGTAAGTCACAGAAGTCATAATATGACAGATAAATCTAATTGTAAAAAATCCTCATTATGATAAAAATTCTAAACAAAATCAAAAGGCATATGACAAACTGGGAAAAATATTTATAACACAAATGACAGAAAAAGGGCTAATTTTCTTAATATATAATAAGCTCTTGCAAATCAGTGAGAAAGATATCAATCATTCAATAGAAAAAAATGGGCAAATGATATGAAAAGGCAATTCACAGAGAAAGAAATATAAATGACTTATAAACATATGGAAAGATGTTCGATGTCAGTCATAATTAAAGACATGCAAATAGAAACAATGGGAAGCCATGAGAGAGGCAAAGGTTTCCATCTTCACCCAGAGCTGCTACTGCTCAGAATTTGTTCTGTAGTAATTTATAGGAATTTTTCTATTTATCACTGAAGGTGGCCAGTAGTAATAGAAAAAAAATGTAGCTAGTGGATGCATATGTTTATCTATGAATACATGGGCTTAATTATTTATCCACAGAGGACTATGGATTATGGTAGATCTTTAGAATGAAAGGAGGAACTCTGCAATTATGAACCAAAACATAAGAGATGTGAAAATATATGCATGATATATTGATATGGAGTGAAGCAAGGCATAGGACCATTAATCCGGTATGTTTCTATGTGTGTTTTAAAATGAATAAATATAACCATACATTTGCATAGAAAGTATGTTAATATATACACATTATCCAATGTGACTATTAGAATGATAGGACTAAGAGTTTGGGAAATAGGGATGTTCCCATCTCTTTTTATAAGGTGTACCCTTTTGTGCACCTTTAGTTTTATTTTACTAAATGCATAGATTAAAAGACACAAAAATCCTTGCCAAGCTTTCAGAAACATATACAGACATATAGTCAAAGTTGTGGCAATTTTTAGTAACAAAGTAAAAATGATAGATTTATGACTCATACGAAAAAATACAAATCAATTAGTCCACCTTAATTAAAAATTTGAAGAATGAGAGAGAAGGAGCATCTTTTCCTTACAGAATAATTCAAATTTAATATATGTAGATAGGCCAGTCATATGACTCAAATAGTGGAGCATTTACATTGCATGTGCAAAGCCTTGGACTTAAATATCAGCACTACATGGTCCACCAATGTACATATACATAAATATGCATATATATATATATATATATATATATATATAGAGAGAGAGAGAGAGAGAGAGAGAGAGAGAGAGAGAGAGAGAAATGTGGAAGTGGAGTGGGGCCAGGGGGATAATACAGTGGGTAAGGCATTTGCTTCGATCCCTAGCATCACATATGTTCCCTTGAGCACTGTCAGTATTTAAGTCTAAGTGCTTCTGAATGTACTTCCCAAATTTTTAAAAAATAGACTAAAGAGGTAAAACATCACAGTTAGACCAACAAAATAATAATTTAATAGGCACTAAAGTAAATAAAATTATTGAGCAAAAGTTGAATATTATCTCCAATTATCTCTCTACATAACTTTTTTTTACATTGTATCCTCCATTTTGTGGTGCTCAGAACTTACTCCTAACATGGCTCAGAGGACTAACAGAGGTGGTGTAGGGAACTATCCTGGGTTAGCCTTAAGCTAGGCAAATGACTATCTTTTTTTATTTTTTTTTATTATTTTTTTGTTTTGTTTTGTTTTCGGGTCACACTTCCAGGGGTTACTCCTGGCTTTGAGCTCAGAAATCGCTCCTGGCAGCTTGGGGGACCATATAGAATGCTGGAGATCCAGCCCGGTTGGCCACATGGAAGGCAAACGCCCTATCCACCATACTATCGCTCTGACCCCCATCTTACCATCTTAACTGCAGTATCATCTGTCTGGCCCAATGATGCTTCTTTATTACAAAGGAAAAGCAAATTATCACAATGATCCTACAAATTAGAAAATTCAAAAACATCCCTGAACCTAGTTATAGGAAGCTGTCCTCACCATCAAGAGCTCTGTGAGTCTCTTGACCCTTGGTTCTGTCTCAGAGCATTTTCTGTCTAAGGTACATAAAATCAATTGAAATGTTTTGTTTAGTTTTTGTTTTTGGTTTCCACCCAGCAGAGCTCAGGGATTACTCCCAGCTCCTCACTCAGAAATCGCTCCTGGCAGCTTCTGGGGACCATATGGGATGCCAAGGATCGAACCTGAGCCAGCCGTGTGCAAGGCAAATGCCCTATCCACTGTGCTATCACTCTAGCCCAATCAATTAAATTCTTAAAAAAAAATCTGAAAGGCGGGGCCAGCGAGGTGGTGCTAGAGGTAAGGTGTCTGCCTTGCAAGCGGTAGCCAAGGAAGGACCGCGACTGCGGTTCGATCCCCCGGCTTCCCACATGATCCCCCCAAGCCAGAGGCAATTTCTGAGCGCTTAGCCAGACGTAACCCCTGAGCAACAAATGGGTGTGGCCTGAAAACAAAACAAAAAAAAAATCTGAAAGGCAAACCAAATAAGGGGATGTTTACAAAGCAACTGACCCAGACCTTCCAGTAATGTTCAAGTCATGAAAGATAGGATCAGAGCAATAATGACCAAGAATAGTTCATTATTGGAGGAAACTCATATGTCCAATCCTGAATATCAGAATTTAAAGTAAAAGCAGATAAGGAAATTTTAATAATTTTCTAGATATTAATTAATGATATAGCTTTAATATTTTTCATAATTAAGCTCAGACAATTCAAGATTTTGCATTTAATACTATTTCTACAGCGTTTTCTAAGTCATATTATTTCAAAATAATAGGTAGAAAGTAAATTAAAATTTTGTCTAGTAGTCTAATTGATAAAAATGAGTGAAATGCAAGAAAACGAACAGGTCTCAGCATTCAAACCTGGTGGGAAATTCCAAAGAAATTCTCTTTTTCCTGCTCATTGGAAGATTAGAAGGTTTGTATATGTCTCACTAACACTTCAAACTCAGTAGTACTAGTGAAAGGTAATAAGATACTTACTTTTCCTGGCAAAAATTTCCTTGGAAATTGGGTGAGTTCCTCAGGATTGGGAAGTGTTGGTGTATAGTCTCAAAAGTCTGATTCTTAGTCTTCAATGGAAATACTTAGACTTAAAGGAAAAGGTTTTCTATTCCACCATTGTCTCAAGACCTTGCTAGGTTTGGAGAGCCATTAAGATTTGGATTACAGACGTATCTGTGCTTCACTTGAATGATCTTAAAAGGAAATTTCACTATTTCCCAATCTGTAAAATCTGCAGGGCAAAAGGGTTAAAAAATGGCTCCCGAAAGCTCTCCATCAATAAGAGAGTAAGCACCTTTCAGGATCCCCCAGTCCTCAGAGGGAAGGAAAAGGCATCTTCAAGTCAATGCACAATCTCTGAGAGCTGAAATAAGCATAGTAAAATGCCAAGTCCAAACAGCAAGAGGATGTCGGTGCATTGGAGCCTTGACTCCCAGCTCCCAGGGCTGCCACCAGTTCATGCTTAAGAGATGAAAATTATTTTGAAAACCAAGGCCAAAGGCCACAGGCATATATTTGCAGCAGATTATTGACATGAGTGTGCCATGGACCTAGCCAATCAGAAAGTAATTTTATAAACACTGTTATTAAACAGAAGGGCAATTACTTTAAGTACTGGAAAAATGTCAGGGTCATACATGAATTTTGTGGGTATCACATTTTATTTGACACTCAGTGGATCAATGACTCCAAGGAAATTTATTCAGAAATAATATACACCATGTCACTAACCTTCAAGTTAAACCTTCCGTATACAGACTATCCAAGTTTAGAGAGAGAAATAATTTTTGATTTATTCAATTTACTAAGGATCCAGAAATGCATTCTGAGCACTTTGTACATAAAAGTATGGAAGTAATTAAGGATTGTGTGGCATGGTTTATATGACTGCATTTAAGAAAGGAACATTTTCTTTCTGTCTTTGTCAAGTGTACAAGCACAAAGTTCTAATTCACTGCGGTAAGTGTCAAAGGGGCATGGGGGGGGGAGAGTTTCTAAAGATGCTGTTGGTAAACCATAAACAACTATCACATGAGTGGAGGGAAGGGAGCAAAGGGTCTCTAGGAGCTGGTCCTACTTCTCCTCTTGAAGAGCATATTTTTTGCCATCAAGTATCCAGAGAGTTTATTCCTCCACAGCAGAGTTTGGAATGGCTCCTAGTGGCCCCAGGGTGCTCCACCCCTTTCTTCTACCAGCTAGCAACATCCAGTAGAATTTGTATGAATAGTGTGAATTTGTATGTATAGTAGCAGGAATGCCAGTATGCATGAAGGCCCTCAATAAAGATGGAGGTAAGAGGAGTGAGCACCAAGTTCTCTGAGGTGAGCAAGCAAAGTGAATGTCAAGAGCAGAAATTTCTCAAGATTTGATGCTGTTTGGTAGAGACTGACTTTGACAGGCGGTGGTACTCACCACTATACTAAAGAAGAGGATGATATAGAGACTGACTTTGATAAATTTCAGAATAATGAATCTATGGAGCATGTGGACTTTTGAGTCCTCATCAGCACCTCTTTATGCACAAGTATGGCAGTGGGTGATTAGATATGCCATAGGGGCAAGTCCTCAAGGGCAAGTAGAACAGGGGTCATCGGAGGAGGGTTGGCCTGAGAGCCACATGTCTAGAAAACTGAGTTTGTTTGATGATAACATGTGACTTTTTCTTCCAGTATGAACAGCTAAGCTTCCACACTGCTCCTGACTCACATAAAAATAAGAGAGATACAAGAGCCACCCACTGAGTGGGAGAAACTATTCACCCAATACCCATCAGATAAGGGGCTAATCTCCAAAATATATAAGGCACTGACAGAACTTTACAAGAAAAAAACATCTAATCCCATCAAAAAATGGGGAGAAGAAATGAACAGACACTTTGACAAAGAAGAAATACAGATGGCCAAAAGACACATGAAAAAGTGCTCCACATCACTAATCATCAGGGAGATGCAAATCAAAACAATGATGAGATACCACCTCACACCCCAGAGAATGGCACACATCACAAAGAATGAGAATAAACAGTGTTGGCGGGGATGTGGGGAGAAAGGAACTCTTATCCACTGCTGGTGGGAATGCTGTCTAGTTCAACCTTTATGGAAAGCGATATGGAGATTCCTCCAAAAACTGGAAATCGAGCTCCCATACGATCCAGCTATACCACTCCTAGGAATATACCCTAGGAACACAAAAATACAATACAAAAACCCCTTCATTACACCTATATTCATTGCAGCTCTATTTACCATAGCAAGACTCTGGAAACAACCAAGATGCCCTTCAACAGACGAATGGCTAAAGAAACTGTGGTACATATACACAATGGAATATTATGCAGCTGTCAGGAGAGATGAAGTCATGAAATTTTCCTATACATGGATGTACATGGAATCTATTATGCTGAGTGAAATAAGTCAGAGAGAGAGAGAAAAACGCAGAATGGTCTCACACATTTATGGGTTTTAAGAAAAATGAAAGACATTCTTGCAATAATAACTTTCAGACACAAAAGAGAAAAGAGCTGGAAGTTCCAGCTCACCTCAGGAAGCTCATCACAAAGAGTGATGTGTTTAGTTGGATAAATAACTACATTTTGAACTGTCCTAATAATGAGAATGTATGAGGGAAATTGAGAACCTGTTTAGAGTACAGGCGGGGGTCGGGTAGGGAGGAGGGAGATTTGGGACATTGGTGATGGGAATATTGCACTGGTGATGGGTGGTGTTGAAAAAAAAATTGTCATATTACTTATAAATTACCATAGATATGCCATTATAAAAAAAAAAATAAGAGAGATATTCTGTCCCCTGTATCAGTGGAGTAAGGATGTCTAAAAGAGCATATGGCTTAGAAAAACAAAATGGGCATTGACATATCCCCCAAATCCCCAACTCCTGAGGAAGGATAGCCTCTCTTCTCTGGATAGTTCAAAAGGCTTGTAAAGATCCTTCCAGGAGCCTACATGTACTAGCCCAGTCCCAACGATGACAGAGGTTCAGCCATGCAGCCTCTTGGAGCTGCCTGCAGATGAGGGTGGTTGCCATGTCCTCAATACTACACAAAGTATTGGGGACACATTGATGATTTAGATAATGCTTTGTTTAGAACTATCCACTTAGAACTCATCAGAACTACAGAAATCAGAAAGGTTGCTTTTGATTTTTCACAAGGAAGCATCTAAGGGCCTAAGAATTTTTTACCTTGGATGGATGGATGGATGGATGGATGGATGGATGGATGGATGGATGGATGGATGGATGGATGGATGGATGGATGGATGGGTGGGTGGGTGGGAAGGTGAATGGGTGGGTGGATGAAGGATGAATAAGTGTGTCAGTGCTTCCCTGGGATGCTTAATCTAATAAAATTAGTCATAATTCTTAAGTTGTGCTGAATGGCAACTACATATGCAAAGCTCATATAAGCCTTACTCATTTTCAAAGCTTTATCAGCCAGTAAGCATTTTCTATGGCCATATCTTATTGGCTCCCACAACATCTCTGTCAGAGAGACCTGGCAAGAATTATTATGCTATGTAGATTGACATCAGCAAAACTAGATGCTAATGTCTAGTCACACAGCTCTTATGAAGCAGTCTCAGTAAAACTTCATGCTATAAAAATATTTTTGGAGTTCCTTATACACAAACCTAGGCAGGCAATCAGGAACCATGCAGGAAGCATCTAAACTGTTTTTTTTTGGTTGTTGGATGTTGGACATGTTTTTATTTCTGAAAAACTGCTTTATGTATTAAAGCCCAAGTTGTGTCTATATCTTAGAGGACAAAAAAGATCTTAATTTAAAATTTTAGGCTATTTTCTTTCTTTTATACACTATAATGGGACAGAAGGCACTGAGAAAACAAAGGGGCAGAAAGGTAAAATAAAATGACACACTGTGGCCTAAATGTCATCTAGTCACCACCTATGCAACTCAGGCTGTTGTAGGCTATCTTGAGCATATCAAGAGGTGTAAGGCTCAGGTAGGGATTGAAGGTTCTCCCAATGGCTTTCTCCCCCAAGAGATGTCCAGTTTTACTCTGTGCTGCTGACACTTCCAATATGACATTATGACCCCAAGGAAATTGGTTGATACATCAGGACATAAAGTCCCAAAGACTTTCCACAAAAGAACTCCTCTGATCCAATTGTACTGACCACCTCAGCGTGCCACCAGAGAAACTGGAGGTTCTCCAGACACCTGATATTCAAGCAGTGGGGATACATATCCTGAAAACCAGAACCCATTTCAAGCCTGACTCTGTGATGGGCATGCAATTCTTAGAACTCCTAGTACTGAGAAGCCATATTGGGCCATGCAATTTCCAGCTACCAGAGACTGGATTTCATCAGCGTTCCTGCCGGTGATCCTGCCTGCTTCAGAGCTGCCTGAGACTGGATTTCATCTACGCTCCTGCCAGCGATCTTGCCTGCTTCAGAGGTGGGACGGGACATACACACACTGATTCCTGCTGGTTTCTGCCAGGAGTCAGAAGGGTGCAGAAGCCATCTGGGGTCATGCTGTTTTCAGTTGCCTGAGACTGGATTTCATCAGCATTCCTGCCGGTGATCCTGCCTGCTTCAGAGGTGAATGTCAATTTTCTGGGTGACTCTGGAGACCACAGTGAAGGCTTTGGAGGCTTCAAGCTCTTTCACCTTTGTCAGTAAGAGGATGGGAAGCCCCAACCATCTGAAGGGATTACCCATTTCAGACTAGGATTAAAGCTCTAAAGGATTTCTGGGAACTCAGATGCCAGCACCCCTATCTGGCTGTCTTCTGTGATGTGCTCCATTTTCAGCCTGATTTCATCCTGTGTGTGGCTCATCTGTGGACGGCTCACCTTCCCTGGAACCTTCCCTGCAGGTGAGTTTACATGCCCAGAAAGGGAGGAGCCAGAGTAGTGCGGCCGCTCCGCTTTGCTTCGTATCCGTGCACATCATTTAGCCAATGAATACAACCACAACACATAGAAAAACCCACAATACAAGTGTGACAATGGGAAAACAACGCAGGCCAGCGCCAGACACAGAGAATGATGATGGCAACTCTGATGACTTGAACATGACCAACCAACTAGTCAGTCTCTCAGATAAGGAGTTTAGAGTCTCAATACGAAAGATGTTCAAAGAACTCAAAGAAAGTATAGAAAAGAACACTAATAAGAATCAAGAGAATATGAAGATAGAAATCAGAAAAATTCAAACTGAAATTTCAGGTCAAATATCAGGTCTGAAAAACTCAGAAGATGAATTAAAGAAAAACATGGTTGAGCTTTCCCATGGGTTAACAGCAGCTGAGGATAGAATTAGTACACTGGAAGATGAGATGAATAACAACTCCATACAGCAGAAGAAATTGGAAAAAAGCCTTAAAGCAAATGATCAAACAATGAAAAAGTTACTCAAAGAATGGGAACAGATGAAAATAGAAGTCTATGATAAGCTCAACAGAAACAACATTAGAATCATTGGAGTCCCAGAGACCCGGAAAAAAAATCTCCAGGAAGAATCAATGGTCAAGAACATCATTAAAGAGAAACTACCAGAGCTAAAGAATACATGCGATCAAATCCTGCTGCCTGAAGAGTACCAACTAAAAGAGACCCCAGAAAAAACACCCCAAGACACATCCTAGTCACAATGAAGAATCCCACAGATAAAGACAATTATGAAAGCAGCATGATCGAAAAGAGAAATTACATTCAAGGGAATATCCTTGAGATTTACTGCAGACCTGTCACCGGAAACACTCAAGGCCAGAAGGCAATGGTGGGACATAGTGACAAAACTCAATGAAATAAATGCTTCGCCTAGAATACTGCACCCAGCAAAACTCACTTTCAGGTTTGAAGGAAGTATACATGGTTTCACAGACAAATAATAGCTCAGAAACTTTACAGACTCAAAACCATTCTTAAAAGAAAAACTGAACGGCCTACTTTAAGAAAAGACTGACCAACAGACACACCAAGCTTCGATATAAAGATGGCACTAACTCCCAGGACAATTTTTTCTCTCAATGTCAATGGACTAAATGCACCAGTTAAGAGACACAGTGGCTAAATGGATCAAAAAACTCAATCCAACCTTCTGCTGCCTACAAGAAATGCACCTGAATAATCAGAACAAACATAGACTCAAAATAAAAGGCTGGAGGAAAATCATTCAAGCAAACAACACCCATAAAAATCTGAGTGGCCATATGAATATCAGATGATGCAAACTTTATACTTAGGAAAGTTGTAAGAGACAAAGATGCACATTTTGTATTAAACAAGGGATACATACAGCAGGAAGAAATCACTCTCCTAAACATATATGCACTGAATGAGGGTCCAGCAAAATATTTAATACAATTGTTGACAAATCTGAAAAATAATATCAATAACAACACAATAATTGTGGGAGACCTCAACATGGCATTGTCAACACTGGATAGGTCAACCAGATTGAAATCCAACAAGAATATACTAGACCTGAACAGAGAAATGGAAGTAAGAGGCCTAGTAGATATATACAGGACACTCCACCCCCAGAAGCCTGGATACACATTCTTCTCTAATGTACATGGGACATTCTCCAGGATAAACTACATGCTGACACATAAAACAAACCTCCATAATATCAAGAGGATAGAAATTTTGCAGGCTACCTTCACTGACCACAAAGCCCTGAAATTATATGTGAACTACAAAGGGACACAGAAGAAAAACTTTAATACCTGGAAGTTAAACAGCCTAAAACTGAATAACCAGTGGGTCCAAGATAAAATCAAAAAGGAAATCAAAACCTTCCTGAAAACAAATGACAATGGAGACACAAACTATCAGAACTTATGGGACACAGCAAAAGTAGTACTGAGAGGAAAATTTATAGCTTTGCAAGCACACATCAGGAAAGAAGAAGGGGCATACCTGAATAGCTTAATAAAGCAGCTCATAGAATTAGAAAGTACTCGACAAAAGGACCCAAAAATAGGGAGACAGAAGGAAATAACAAAGCTGAGAGCAGAAATCAATAAAGTGGAAACCCGAAAAACAATCCAAAAGATCAACGAAAGCAGAAGTTGGTTCTTTGAAAAAATAAACAAGATTGATAAACCACTGGCAAAACTAACAAAGAGAGAGAGAGAAACTTGATAACTCGTATTAGGAATGAAAAAGGAGAGATAACTACTGATATGGTAGAGATTCAAAGGGTAATCAGAAACTACTTTGAGAAACTCTATGCCACTAAAAATGAAAACCTGGAAGAAATGGATACATTTTTGGACTCTTATAATCTTTCATGGTTGAATGAAGAGGATGTAGCATATCTAAACACACCCATCACTATTGAGGAAATTAAGACAGTAATCAAATGTCTGCCCAAAAACAAAAGCCCAGGCCCAGATGGATTTACTAATGAATTCTTTCAAACCTTTCAAGAGGAACTACTACCAATCCTGGCAAGACTCTTTTATGAAATATAAATAAACAGGAACACTTCCAAATAGCTTTTATGAAGCCAACATCACCTTGATACCTAAACCAGACAGAGATGCTACCAAAAAAAGAAAATTACAGACCAATATTGCTGATGAATACAGATGCAAAGATCCTCAACAAAATCCTGGCAAATAGGATTCAATGCCTCATTAAGAAGATCATCCACTACGATCAAGTAGATTTCATCCCAGGAATGCAAGGCTGGTTTAACATCTGTAAATCAATCAACATAATACACAACATCAACAACAAGAAAAATAAAAATCACATGATCATATCAATAGACTCAGAGAAAGCATTTGATAAGGTCCAACACCCATTCTTGATCAAAACTCTCAGCAAGATGGGAATGGAAGGAAACTTTCTCAATATAGTTAAGAGTATCTACCACAAACCAGAGGCAAATATTGCCCTCAATGGAGACAAACTGAAAGCCTTTCCTCTAAATTCTGGCACAAGACAAGGCTATCCTCTCTCACCACTCCTATTCAACATAGCACTGGAAGTACTTGCTATAGCGATTAGGCAAGAAAAAGATATCAAGGGAATCCAGATAGGAAAGGAAGAAGTCAAGCTCTTGCTGTTTGCAGATGACATGATACTCTACTTAGAAAACCCTAAAGTCTCTACGAAAAAGCTTCTAGAAACAATAAATTCATATAGCAAGGTGGCAGGCTACAAAATTAACACACAAAAATTAATGGCCTTTCTATACACCAATAGTAATAAGGAAGAAATGAACATTAAGAAAACAACCCCATTCACAATAGTGCCACACAAACTCAAATATCTTGGAATCAACTTGACTAAAAATGTGAAGGACCTATACAAAGAAAATTATAAAACTCTGCTCCAAGAAATAAGAGAGGACACGCAGAAATGGAAGCACATACCCTGCTCATGGATTGGCAGGATTAACATCATTAAAATGGCAATACTCCCTAAAGCATTGTACAGATTTAATGTGATCCCTCTAAAGGTACCCATGACATTCTTCAAAGAAGTGGATCAGGCACTTTTGAAATTCATTTGGAACAATAAACACCCTAGAATAGCTAAAGCAATCATTGGGAAAAAGAATATTGGAGGAATTACTTTCCCCAACTTTAAACTGTACTACAAAGCAATAGTTATCAAAACAGCATGGTATTAGAATAAAGACAGGCCCTCAGATCAGTGGAATAGACTTGAATACTCAGAGAATGTTCCCCAGACATACAATCACCTAATTTTTGATAAAGCAGCAAGAAATCCTAAATGGAGCAAAGAAAGCCTCTTCCACAAGTGGTGTTGGCACAACTGGCTAGCCACTTGCAAAAAATTGAACTTAGATCCCCAGCTAACATCATGTATGAAGGTTAAATCCAAATGGATGAAAGACCTTGATATCAGACCTGAAACCATAAGATATATAGAGCAACACGGAGGTAAAACACTCCAGGACATTGAGGCTACAGGCATATTCAAGGAGGAACCTGCACTCTCCAAGCAAATGAAAGCAGAGATTAGCAGATGGGAATATATTAAACTGAGAAGCTTCTGCACCTCAAAAGAAATAGCGCCCAGGATACAAGAGCCTCCCACTGAGTGGGAGAAACTATTCACCCAATCAGCCCCATCAGACAAGGGGCTAATCTCCAAAATATACAAGGCACTGACAGAAATTTACAAGAATAAAACATCTAATCCCATCTAAAAGTGGGGAGAAGAAATGGACAGACACTTTGACAAAGAAGAAATACAAATGGCCAAAAGACACATGAAAAAATGCTCCACATCACTAATCATCAGGGAGATGCAAATCAAAACAACTATGAGGTACCACCTCACACCCCAGAGATTGGCACACATCACAAAGAATGAGAACAAGCAGTGTTGGCGGGGATGTGAAGAGAAAGGAATTCTTATCCACTGCTGGTGGGAATGCCATCTAATTCAACCTTTATGGAAAGCAATATGGAGATTCCTCCAAAAACTGGAAATCGAGCTCCCATATGACCCAGCTATACCAGTCCTAGGAATATACCCTAGGAACACAAAAATACAATACAAAAATCCCTTCCTTACACCTATAATTATTGCAGCACTATTTACCATAGCAATACTCTGGAAATAGCCAAGACACCCTTCAACAGATGAATGGCTAAAGAAACCGTGGTACATATACACAATGGAATATTATGCAGCTATCAGGAGAGATGAATTCATAAAATTCTCCTATATATGGATGTACATGGAATCTATTATGCTGAGTGAAATAAGTCAGAGAGAGAAAGACGCAGAATGGTCTCACTCATTTATGGGTTTTAAGAAAAATGAAAGACATTCTTGCAGTAATAATTTTCAGACACAAAAGAGAAAAGCGCTGGAAGTTACAGCTCACCTCATGAAGCTCACCACAAACAGGGATGAGTTTAGTTAGAGAAATAACTATGTTTTGAACTATCCTAATAATGAGAATGTACGAGGGAAATAGAAAGCCTGTCTAGAGTAAAGGCGGGGGTTGGGTGGGGAGGAGGGAGATTTGGGACATTGGTGATGGGAATGTTGCACTGGTGATGGATGGTGTTCTTTACATGACTGAAACCCAAACACAATCATGTAAGTAATAAAGTTGTTTAAATAAAAAAAGAATCATAGAACCTAAAAATAAAGAACTTCTAGTACTCTTTCCCAGCAGTACCCTTTCTCCACCTTGTGATAGGTTCATCAGTCTATCAGTCAACAGATTGATTCCTGCAGGACTGCCCATCTGAAGTTCCTAGACAGCAGACAATTCACCAGTCCACTTCTTGAAGTTCTAATCCCATCACTGTACTTCCTCCTTCCCACATGAGCCTCCCAGCTCTCACACATGTCTGCCCATGCCCAGACCCAGGGTCCACTACCTTATGGCCCAGCAATGTTGACCTCCTCTAAGCAGCCAGGACAACAGTTCTTAGGAACCCTTCTCCTCTGCCTGAAATGTTCTGTCAACTTTCCAAATCTATGGTACTTGATGCAATAACCCATATACATGGGACTCAACCCAGAAAAGACTTTCCCAAGTATTATCTCAAATAAATACATTTAAAAATCAATTATAATTTCTCTTCTATAAATTTATTGTACAAATACACTTGTATAAGCACACAAAAGATATTTGGTGCAGCATCGCTTGAAATAACAGAAAATTGGAATCACCTAATATCCTGCATGGGTGGGCATCAATATGAACCTGTTAAATAAACTACAGCACATAAGATAATAGAATACGATGCAGGCGGTAACAGTGTAACTCAGGGCAAAAGTCAATACTTCAACATCTATCTGTTTCTTTCCCATTAAAAAGGAAATTGCTTTGCTTTTGTAGGATTACTTGATGACCATTCATAGCAAAAAAAAAAAAATAGAACATAGAGATACATGATCCAAGGCATTTATACCCTGTTACATGCACTAAATTATATTACATAGACAATTCTTCTGTAAACATGTTGCTATTATTTTAAGTATAATTAAGGAAAGAGAAACTGTGAACATTATTAATAAACAAAGGAGCACTTAACTAAAATTCACAATAAAAATAATCACAAGTCTCTATCACAAAATATCAATACAAAAGACTAATTTCCCACTCTCTAAATGAAACAATTTACACAAATCACTGGAGAGCGGGTTCTCACTCTACTCTAGCACTAGGAGATGTAGGGTAGGATCCAGCCCTGTTTGTAGCATGAGCAATACAGAATTTTTGGTAAATAACTTTGACAAAAATTATCATGGCATGGAGCTTCAAGGATGTGTGGGATCATTTGATTTCACTTGCTCAGCTTGTAGAGGGAAGGAAATCTGTGTCTGTGCAGACAGCAGGTGGTGACAGGACTGGGAGGCCCCTCCTGTCCTGCATGCATATCCTGGACTTTACTTTTATCCTATCCAGCTAGAGGCCCTTTTCCCACCATGGCAGCCCTGCTGACTTCCACTTATTCTTAGTACCAACTACAGACCTTGGCAGAGGTCTGTCTTCCACTCCAGTCCTCTTCCTCCCCCAGGCTCTCTTCCTTGGAGGGAAACAGAGGAGGAAACTGAAGTAGAGAGGCTTGCATCCTTAGGATAAAGGAACTGAGCATGAGCTGCTTGATGGTCCCCAGGCCCTCAGTCTTTCTTCTTTGCAGTGCCTTTTTTCTGGCATGCTATGCCACTGTGATGTCCAGACAACCCAGCTTTCAATGTCATCTTTACCACATTGAACATTGCGGAGAGGAGATAAGATTGGCCATGGAATGGACACTGCCAACTTACAGGACTTCTCCCAAAAAGCCTCCAGTGCAGGCATTTTCTTTTTAGGAAAAGCTTTGGTCCATGTCATCAAAAGGACCAAGAGAAAACTATGGCAGAAGAGGCCATGGGTACAACGAGGAGAAGAGGTTTTCAAAGGCCCTGGGAACACTGGTGCACTTGTGGGCACAGGACTTAATTTTAGCTGCTTCTGAGTCTGAATGCAACCTGGGTATGCTCTGAGCTTAGGATCTTGGAGAACTCAGCATTACAGGCCCTGGACTTCTCTTCCCCAAATTCCAGTCTTCTAAGGAGATGACCTCCTGAGTGGCATAAACTCCCTAGACTTCTAAAAACTAGGGTACAGACCAAGCCATTCTGAACCTGTTGTGTGTGCATGTATGTGTCCATATGTTCATGTGTGTGCATGTATATGTGCACATGTGTGTTGAAGTACAGAGAGAATAATGCCTCTCAGAAGAAGAGCAGAATTTTTCTAGGAAGCTTGCCACTTTCTGGTTTCTAGATGTTCTGTTGTCAAAGTCGACCCCTCCCCCCGCTGTGGCCTCCCTATAGGGTCAGCAGTGGAGTGTGTTACCAACACACATTACAGATGAAGAGAATGTCACCCTTCGTACCAAGATGAGACTAAAACCAGATAACTTGACTTCAGGAAGTCATACTGGAAGTCTGTGAAGAGATAGCTTTTGGTTTCACATGGTGTCCTGTCTAGAAGTCCCACCACAGAGGGGCATTCTTGTAGGA
The DNA here is from genome assembly GCF_024139225.1 of Suncus etruscus. Classification (NCBI taxonomy): domain Eukaryota; kingdom Metazoa; phylum Chordata; class Mammalia; order Eulipotyphla; family Soricidae; genus Suncus; species Suncus etruscus. The sequence goes on along the minus strand of NC_064861.1, from coordinate 76,545,812 downwards.
AATGCTGCTGGCCAGTACACCTTGATTTTCCTCAGCTTGCTGAGTATCCTCAGGTTGGTCACTTGTCCTTTAGGAACCTCAGCTTTTTATATGAAAATAAGGGTGCTGATTTAATTATATTGTTAATCATGTACTCCTTTTAAACCAACAACATTGCATTAAAATATCCCTCACATCTCATAAACTCTATTTGTTGAACAGATTTTGTCTAGCTAGAAAAAGTTCAACCATTATGTAATAACAAGTTCATTTTCCTGTACTCACTCATCAAAGCAAATGTAGTAACCTATGATAAGAAGCTACTAGTTTCTCAACAAAAAGCATTGAACAGTTCTATAAAGTTCACCAACTAACGCTATGTGGTTATTTTAGCTTCCATTTCCTAAAATGACAAGATTGTCTTCTTTTTATAACTCTAATAATACCCATTATAAAAACTGAAAAGAATTCCCAAGTATATAAGGTAGCCTGGAATATAGATTACAAAATGTTTCTACATACATAACGTGTTAAAAATGTACATATTTTCATTAAAATATATTTTATATTATTATATATTTTCTGCAACTTAAAAATATTTTACTAGAGTTTCATTGGCAACCACTCTTATTTCTACAAAAATAGAAATAAAAATCCCTGTTTCTACAGAAATGCACTTCCTAAGTGCCCCGCAAATGCTCACAATCAAAATCATTGAACGATGGGTGTTTCCTTCCTTGTGTTCTTTCTATAACAGTTTATTAAACCTCATGTGGCCAACCTGGGCGCAAAGTTAATGCCCAAATCACACGTTTGCTGTTTTATGAGCTCTCCCATTGCAAGTTAACAAACTGAATTTTGCCCTCAGCATCCTACAGTACTGATGATACCTTTGTGCTTTTCTTTTTTCAGCTGATTTTACAATGAAAGATTTAGTGTATGTGAGGTCATAACTTCAAGGATTAGTGAGATGATCTAGCAACCCAATGAGAGTCTGAATATCCTGCACCTGATTTCAAAAACACTCGTCATCAACTCACAAGGGGACATGTACCCTGGAGACCATGTTAGTTGTGTCCCTGGCATTGTTCTCAGGAGCTGAGAGCTAGAGAATACAAACTGGACCACAGGGTGCTTCAGTGTGAGCCGCACTGAGTATACTGTAAGCTGAGCTTCCATCCTCTCTGCTCCTTTTCCTCAGCAGGTCCAAGGAAGGCCTGCCCACTGGTTTAGACTCTGGGCCATGCTATGGACCTTAAGAATGACAGAGCAGTCACATCTCTACACACCACACTTCCAAGAGCTTTGGGTAGGCACTACAGTTAGATCCCAGTCATGACCCAGAAATCCCTATGTAGAAACTCTGAGGCTGTGCAGTTCTTAAAGTACCACATCAGCACCCCAGAACAGTCATATGCAGAAGGACCTGCTGGACAACTGCCCCCATCCCCAAGCAAGTAGAATAGACACCATTACTACCCTTTGTCTAGGGCCGGATGCCTATTTTCTCCCACCCACAGGGAAGGTTTATTTAGGATTATTATTTTTAAGCAGCTTTTCAGAGGCAGGATTAAGGTCTCTGGAGATCCCCAGCATTCAGCTTGCTCCCCAAATCCTAAACTATGGCAGCCACATTCCATACAGACAACACCTCCATCTTTCCCACCATGGAGAGATTAGAGTACTCATGCCTGGGATGCTTCACTCACTAGAACCTGTCTGGCTTCCACTCACTGCTCACAGAGCCTTACTCCTCCCCAAAATCCAGCCAGAGGAAAGTAAGTCATCAAATGTGATGCCACAAAGGGGCCTCTGAACTCTCAACATCACCGACTTAGCCTCTTTGTCCAAACAACAGAGTTGCAAGGAGACTCAGAATATCATCCACCCATTCACAGTTTCCAAGTGTCCTTGGGGACAGAGTTGCTGAGGGCTCTCTAGACAGCTCTGATAATAAATAGCTCTCAGGAAGGAGTACCCAGGAGCGCAGGAACTTGCTCTGCCTTGTTTTTCAACCCCCCACAACCCAGAGCAGAGCCTGTGGAGGAATCCTCAAGAAAGAATGCACAAGTCCAATGCAGATGCGAACATTCACCTTTCTTCTTACACACACACACACACACACACACACACACACACACACACACACACACACACACCCCTGCTGCTGTGACTGTTCTTGTTCTTGTCTCCCCTTGGAAGATAGAATAGTGGCTATGTATTTACAACAATATTCTGGTACACCCTATGAGATATGCTGCTCTGGGGGAAGTTCAGGTGTGGACCCTACTTCTTAGTGACCATGAATCAGTAACACTTTCAATAAACCATGGAAGTTTTCAGCCTGGCCAACATGTTCTAGAGTTTCCTAGAATGGGTCACAGTAGCACTCAAGTACTCACGCCAATGCTTCTGCATTGCACTCTCTATTTTACACACCTTTTTGCCAGCTGTGGGGATCCCTCTCCTCCTTCGGGCTATTATTCCAGGCCCTTCCTCATGATGGCAATTTGGCAGCAGGCTCCTGTGGTCCCAAGCTTCCCCTGCTGGCTGCCTGGTCTCTCCCGGAAAAGAATGGCCATACTGTCTTGAGATTCCCATGTTTCTCGGGTGGTCCTGAAGGTGGTAACCCCTTGGTATCTGAGAAACTGATGGTACCCATAAGTAAATTTCACTCCATAGATGCCAGTGTCTGCATTCAGTGAGATTCAGTGAGATTCTGCAGACCCTGAAACAGCAGGTGGTGCCAATGCCTTGGCCAGGGCCCCTTTCTCAGGAGCTATTTCCAATAACCTGGGAAAGAAGAACCCTCCTCTGCTGCTCCAGGCGGTGGCTTTCTAGAACACTCTTCAATACCACCACTCAGAGAGAAGTTCTGCATATTCTCAGCTGAATTCTCAGAGTCTAGACACATGCCTGGTGCCCAGGACAAAAACTGTAATTCTTCCTGGGGTAAAAAGTGGATGCAGGCCTGGTTAAAATTCTTTCACTCTTAGGCCTCTGTCCCCTTCATGCCATGTGAAAGTTTATACTTAGAGAATCTATTTGGATTTGCTCCTCCAGGAAATCATGATTTTTGGTTCCTGCATCTTCCCCCAGGAACAGGAAATCTCTGAGGAGAACCTTCATCTGGCCCCACTCAGCTGAACCTAAAGTTATGGCAGGGAGTAGGACCCTTAAACCAAATATGTGTGTCCATTTTCAGCTGCACCAAATTCTAGAAAATGTGAGAAATAAATGTCAGCAAGCATCTTCCCAATCAATCATAGAAATGAGAAATAAAACACATCACTTTTCAAGAAGTCCTGAAACCAAAGAATTCTACTTCCCAGGTCCATACTGTGTGCTTAGCAGGAAAGCCTAAAGCCTGTCACCTGACCTTTGCAGGGGCTCCACAGACTTTCCTATGAGCTCCCACCTTCCAAGGAACCACCAAGACAGAGAAGGGGCTTATGCTTGACTCAGAAGCTGTGTAGACCATGCCGTATCCTTCTCTTGAGTCTTCTATGCTGATCTGCAGGGTACAGGCTGCTCGTCCTCCCTGCCAAGCAGCACATGGTATGTGTGGACAGTGCTTGACAGAGACAAATGTGCCAGGAAATGAGAGGTGCCAGCACCTTCAAGAAACAGGTTATAGCCTGGACCTCTCAGGCTGCTCCCACGCTCTGGTCTGAGATATCACATCATCACGCATTGGCTTTGCAGTTTTAAAAACTGAGCTCAATAAATAACCAGGAAAACTTTGGAGCATAAAACAAGCCCAAAGACACAACTTTCCTGCATCAGCACTGGGTGAAATTGTTAAATCCTAAGGAAAATGTACTCAAGCCATGGCCATGAGTCAAGTTCAGGGTGGGGGTTCTCATTTAATTTCTGATCACTTTTAGGGGAAACCAAAAGATGAAATCCTGTTAGTCCACAAACAGCTCGTGAATGAGACCAAATGCCTCCAGGTTGCCAGGGAAAATTAAGACAAATGTGCTTTGTAAAATTTATAGAAGCTGATCAGGGTTTCATCTGTCCTTCCATTGTTGTCCAAATTCAATGCCTTACTTGTAACGCTCATTTTTCATAGGATTAGGAAAGAATCTACAATTTCTGCCTTGTCTTATGGAGAGAAGCTAATGCCCAAGTCTGAAAAGTTGATCGTGCATTTGCTAGGCAATTTTTTGGGGGGGGCAATTACACTGACCATAGTTTACAAAATAGATAAAGGAATGGATAAACAGAGACAAGTGGAAGGAAGAGAAGGGAGGGAGGAAAGAAGGGAGGATAAGGAAAGGAAGGAAGGAAGGAAGGAAGGAAGGAAGGAAGGAAGGAAGGAAGGAAGGAAGGAAGGAAGGAAGGAAGGAAGGAAGGAAGGAAGGAAGGAAGGAAGGAAGGAAGGAAGGAAGGAAAGGAGGGAGGGAGAGAGGAAGGAAGGAAGGAAGGAAGGAAGGAAGGAAGGAAGGAAGGAAGGAAGGAAGGAAGGAAGGAAGGAAGGAAGGAAGGAAGGAAGGAAAGGAGGGAGGGAGGGAGGAAGGAAGGAAAGGAGGGAGGAAGGAAGGAAGGATGGAAAGGAGGGAGGAAGGAAGGAAGGATGGAAAGGAGGGAGGGAGGAAGGACGGAAGGGAGGAAGGAAGGGAGAAAGAAAGGGAGAAAGGAAGGGAGGGAAGAAGGGAGGAAGGGAGGGAATAAGGGAGGGAGGGAAGGAAGCAAGAAAGGAAGGAAGGAGGGAGGGAGGAACGAAGGAAGGAAAGAAGGAAGGAGGGGAGGAAGGAAGGGAGGAAGAAAAAGGAAGGGAAAGAAGGAAGGGAGAGAGCAGAGAAAAGAAGAGGAAAACAGGAAAGAGGAAAAGGAGGGAAGGGAGAGAAGGGTTAAGGTGGGGAGGGAAGTGAAGGGAAGAAATAGAGGAACCAAATTCTCAAGAATAGTAACTAGTACAATAATTAGTTATCTTTAAACTTAACTATAAAATATGGATTTTTGGTTTGGTTTGTGTCTTTTTTATTCTTATATTGGGGTTGCAGCGCAATATCTGTGCTATATCACTGAACTATATCTCGACCCCAAATATGATACTTCTAAATTTAAACTTTAGATAAGAATTTTATTGGTGGATCACAATGAATCAGAAAAAATAATGTTGCACTGTGTAAAATCACCATGTATACCCAGATCAAAATGCGATAGAATGAACAATTTCCGTGGATGGGAGTTGTCTAGATAGATGGAGTAGATAATTACACTTCATTCTCCCCCTCCACTACGCACACCTCACCATTTGTTTTGCTTTAATTTTGCCTTAATTACCCAGAAAATTAAGAAGAAAATGGAGTCTCTGGGTTTTTGAATAATCTAGACAAGGATACATACTTGGTGTGGCTTTAAATATGGGTGTTCTGGATCGAGTTCAATGGGCTGTAATTCTTGCTGTGCATGCTAGCACCTAGGAATCACTTCCTGTTACCACGTGGTCTTCCAGTACTGCTGAGCACTGTTTCAGGAGACAAGGAAGAGCCCTCAAACAACAAAAAGCCTTAATCCATCCCCCCAGAAAACAATAAATAGATAAAAATGTTTTAAAAGGATTTTCAACCTTTTGTAATCTGGCTGGGGGATTTCCATGGGTCTGGAATCTTTGTGGTGGTTCTTTCTGCTAGGTATGTGGGCACTCGAGCCTTCTTTCTTGGGACCTCCAAAGCTCCTCTTGGGGCAAACAGAGCTGGGGTGTCCTAGAGCTGTTTGCCTTCTTTATCAAGTAGGCATCCTCCACACTAACTTAGAAACCACTGTAGCAGCAGAACCTTCCTTGCGGCCCTACCTGCCATGACACCCTGGTGTGGGTGTAGTTTCTATCCCAGTCACCCCAATCACCCTTAGAATCTTTTGAGACCAGCATCTACAGGGCCTCAGGACAAGGTAATGACAGAAAGAAGGGCTCTTCCTCCAGAGCTACTGTTCTGGAGCCCTTCTCTCTACTGTGTGTGTGTGTGTGTGTGTGTGTGTGTGTGTGTGTGTGTGTGTGTGTGTGTGTGTGTGTGTGTTTCTCTCAGAGCTATGAGGTGTGCAAGTGCACCCATCTATCCCCTGGGGACTTTCAATATATATATTTCAATATATTCAATATATATATATTTCAATATATATATATATATATATATATATAGAGAGAGAGAGAGAGAGAGAGAGAGAGAGAGAGAGAGAGAGAGAGAGAGAGAGAGAGAGAGAGAGAGAGAGTCCTGCAGCAAAAGGGCCTGAGAAGAAAGGGAGAAAAGAGCATCTGGAATCTCATCTCACAACCTCATCTAGCCTATGTGGTCATCAGACACCCCAAAAAAGTTTCCTTAAATATCAGGCGGCCAACAGCTCCCTGAGGCGTCTCCTCTCCAGAGAAGGCCTCCTTTTTTTTTTTCTTTTTACAGCTTTAGAAAAATAGATAATTACTTCAGTTAATTTCAGCAAAACAGTTCAAACTCATCAGGGCTGAACAAGTATAATTTACTGCTCCTTCTGACTTATTGTTGTGACTAGATGTGGATTGATGATTAGAGTGGTAAACAGTGGCATCGCGGGAAAATGGCTGACTCCGCGCGTGTCAGGGAGACACCTGCCGACCGAGGCGGCTGCCTGCGCGCCTGTCAGCCCCGAGTGGAAGTGGTTGACAAGGTGTTATCTAATTGTGTTTTTAAAAGCCACGATACATACATCTTTTAACGTGTCACTTGAAGCAGCCAGAGGATTTCTTTTATTAAAAAATACAAAGGAAAAATGAATGCCTTGCATTTTCTTCCACACACCCTCCCCTCTGGTTATTTTTTCCCCCTTTTCTTCTTTTCCCCTTTCCAAGCTCTGCCTTTTTGCCATCATTCGGTGGAATATATTTTGCTCTTTAGTCAAATTGGCTTTTATTTAAACGGCTGCCTGAAATAGCTCAACCACTTTTGGTGCGCCAAAGAAAAGAACAGCGTGTCCCATAAACCATCCTTGCTCTGGTCCTGGAGGGAGCGTAGAAGAAGTAGAAGAAAAGCTCAGGTGTGGGTCTCGGGGTGTTCCTGGGGGAGCTGACCTGAGAGCTTCTTCCTTGTTCCAGGGCCCCCCATTCTCCTCCCTGGGGCACAGATCTATTCTACATCTTATAACCCTGATTCTGAGTAGCAAACTGAGCCCCAGAAAAAATGCACTTCCCTGCTTACTCTGGGACAGAGGGAATGGCTGGAAAGGGCTTCCAGGATAGACAGAATGTTCTGGAGTCTAAGTCACAAACTCAGAGTTGGGGTTTTGAACAAGCAAGAGAGAAAATTCTTTCCATGAGAGCTGCTTAAAGAGAGCATAGGGGAAATTAGGGGGACCCAGCACTACCTTAGAAAAGGTGAGAAAATAAGGTGCTCAGGGCCCTCAGTAAGCTCAGACACCCTGGGTCTATCCCAGAAACCAGATTGACCCAGCCTTTCTGTAACAGCCTTTGGGCATCCCTAGGGGCACTAGTTACTGTCCTGTTGAGGACCAGGGCTGAGAACTTTGCATGTGCCCTGATATGGAAAGCCCTTCTGGACAATCACCACCTTGCCAGCAGGAAAACGGCCTAGCTCCACAACTAATCTCCAAAAGAAGATTAACGCAGAATCTTTCGAGGAAGACTGGTTGGACTGACAACTCTAGGGAATGGGGCCCTGGCAGATTCCCTTTCTGCCTGAAGGCACAGCAGCCCACAGCCAAACCTTTGACAGAAACAGTTCTGCTCCAGGACTGAACCTTATCAAACAGCCAAGCCACCACATTCTTCCAGATTGATAGATCCTGTATCGTACAGTCACACGACACCTCAACATTTCAGAGTATTTTGATCACAATACAATCACCGCAAATCTGATGGGAAAGTTGCAGAAAAGACCACCAAGCTCAGCGAGCCTGAACACAGAAGACTCAATTAGCACCAGCCACAGCCCAGTAAATCCTCAGACAATGACTTTAGTAACACCATTGAGGGATATAACAATTATTACAAATTGACCCTTATTGATCTAAGTTTTGATAATTACATTTGCCTTTCTGTTGTAACAATATGAAGTAAATTTATTTGTGCCTGCAAGGGGGCAGGCTGGGGTAAGGTGGTGGAAAACAGAAGACATTGGTAGATGAATTGGTGTTGGACATTGAATGCCTGAACTGACAGTCTTATGAACAAATTTGTAAATCATGATGTTATATTAAAATTTTTCAAATAAATAAATAAAATAGCCCTAGTTAAAGTAGAAAAAAAAACTACTTCTGGAGAAGCAGAGAAGGCCTGACTTCAAATGTGAGCCTTCAGAGCATGTGTTTCCACAGGCAACCCTTCCATGGCTGCTAGGATGACCTGGAGAAGGGGCATCTCAGACATTGCTCAGGATAATTATGTTCTTCTCAGAACTACTGGGACTCTCTTTTGATAGGTTCACTCTGGCTGTTGTGTCAACCTCTCCATGCATCTAAGCCCTATCAGGTGGTCAGTGTGAGGATATGGGCTGCCAGTCCTGGTCCTGCAGCAACTTCAACACAGAGGCATGAGTTCTGAGCGGTTGAGTCAAGAGCAGCAAAATTGTGGTCTGTGTGCCAAGCTTTACCAAAGATTGGAAGCATATCATTTTGCCAGGAGGGACCCTTTACCTACAGAACTTTCCAGGATCAACTATATTCCTGAGACCATCCCTTTGGGCCAATTGGCCAGGGAGGGCCCATTTACAGCAGCAGTAGGATCAAGAGCTAAGGAAATCATAGGAAGGCTTGGGAGATGAGTCTTCATCTTGGCCCATTTGCAAAATGAGATGACAGCACAGGTTCATGGGATGGTTTTGTGTGTGTGTGTGTGTGTGTGTGTGTGTGTGTGTGTGTGTGTGTTTCATCCCAATACAACCTATCTATCCTCTCTGAACCTACCAGCAGACTCCTCCCTGAACTTTCCAGGCCTGGGCGGTCCCTGTAGGGAGACAGCTGAGACTGGCCTGCAATAGGGCTGGCTCCCAGATACAGGAATCGGCAGGCGGTAAGGGGGAGAGAGCAGTCAGCCCTATGTTGGGGCAGTGTGCCTCAAAAAGGTATGCAGGTGCCCCCATACCACCTGCTTCTCACACAGCACCTTTGCTCCCATCGCTAGGTTCCAGTTATAAATACTTGCTAGTATTTGCACAAAAGGAGCTTTTACAACAGGTTTAATGAAGGTTCTGCTCTAGGTGGATGGAAGAAGATACTGAACCTGGTGACGGCTTCTAAATGGTATGAATGTGCAAACCCTCAGCAAATAATAAACGCATTTCAAGCTTTATACCTGTTTATTTCACACTTTCTTTAATATACCAATTATTCATGTAACACCTAACTGAGAAATGTGTTATATCTAGCAATCACTTATAAGAATTTGCTAAACAGTAGCACAACGGATGTGTCCAGCACCTGATCATTTATCATCCTTCTAGAACCATGAACTTGCTGGCAAATAGGGGGTAAAGTTGATTTAATCTTTGGGTTTAGGAGAAAAAATACTCAAAAGATATTTGTGATTAGGAGACATTTGCTTTTCATTTCCACAGCCAGTTAGGATTCACAAACATGAAAATCCATTATGGAATGGTGTATAAAGTGTGACCGCGTCTTGTTCAGTCAATTAGGGAGCTGAACCCAAGTGGTGCTGCTTATCTGGCAATCTGCATCCTTAGTTCCACAAAAGTAAGGAATATAGTTAGAGCCCAGCTCACTTTGCTTCCACATCTTAAAAATGTGTCCCACAAAGACCCTCCATCAGACAGCAAGTCAGAGGGGAATTGGGAGGAATATGCAGTATTCTCCAGGATGTGGCTACCTCAGAATTCACTTTAACCAAGTTCTACTCCTAGAAATCCTTTGTGCCCCCTTGACACCTTTATGCAACACCCAGGGATAATTTATCCCAAAATGAATGCTATTTTTGCTTTGCAAGAATTTGATACATAGTGACTTGAGCATGGAAATTACCCTGCACATCTGTATTCTGATTATGATATTTAGTGCAAGGGTCATGAATAATAATATTGCTAAATATGCTTATTGCCATCTATAAATAAAGGTTATCGCACCAGAGAAGGTTTTGTTTTGGAGTGGCAGAACAAGGCAGGTTAGTTGCAAGACAATAGAGCTTTAATTCTAATAGGAAAATAAATACTTAAGTTTATAAATATTCAAAGGATTTCCAAAGTGCAGGAGAAGTACACCCATCCTTGTTCAGCAAGTGGGAGCCAAGCTTCCTGATCCACGTGGAGAAAGTTTTCCAAGGCCACCTTGTTAATATTGAAACAATTCTGAAGGGCAGGCAGTGCCTGTCTCCTTCAGGCTGTGCTCTTTGTACTTGAATAAAATTGTAGTTTGTGACTGAAAGTCAAGATAAACTATGGTGCCTTTTCAGGTTTCTCCAGCAACCAGCAATGCTGGCTGGTGTGTGATCTCTGTGTTAAGGGGGGATGGAGCTATCTAAGGGACAGCAGAATGGGGTGGCCCATAAGGGGTGGCACAAGAAGGAGGAAGTAGTCAAACCTAAACAGTGGGAGCAGGGAGGCCCCAGATCCTGCCTTGACATTTGAGATGTGGTCCCACCTGGGCAGGATGTTAGTCTTTCCGGTTCCCTGGTGCATTGCTCATGTTAATGCTGACTTGGCATAGAAATTGGGCCTACTTTGTTGAGATCTCCCATGTACACACATCTTGACCCTGCACAGGCAGGGGGACTCAAGACAGCCTAAAGTCCTTTTTATTTTATTTTATTTTTTTGGTTTTTAGTTTTTGGGCCACCCCCTAGTGGTGCTCAGGAGTTACTCCTGGCTCTGTGCTCAGAAATCACTCCTGGCAGGCTTGGGGGACCAGAGAGGATGCCAGAAATTGAATCCAGTCTGTCCCAGGTCAGCCAGATACAGGGCAAATACCCTACCGCTTTGCTATCTCTCTGGCCCCAAAGCCTGAAGTCCTTATCTTCTCCTCCTGATGGCAGCCCTGGCCACATGCTGATTCCTACTGCTAGAGATGGCTTCTTCCTTCAAACTGCTGGCTTCCCAAGAAGACTATTATAAGTGCCAGCTTAAGAAGAGCCCCAGAAGAGAAACAAGGGTTCTCAGAGACATGCCAATGTTCCCTCACTCTATAGCTGGAGTAGGAAGGGTACTTTGTAAGACCTGATTCCCAACTAATAGCAGAAGGGTCCACATCTCTATGCATATACTGTTAAATGGCAGAACATGCTGATGGCACAGCAGACAGAAAGTCCAGCATCCCCTGGACAACCCTATAGAGATGACAACATCTATAGAGATGACCAGATAGGTGAAGTCCAAAGGCAAAGAGGTCCCCAAGTCCAAAGGCAAAGCCTAGGTTTTGATGACCCAGAAAGCTATGCTATAGCACTAGTAGCCCCAAAAGATGTGCATCTCTATGTCTGAGAGAGTGATATCTGTGTATCCCAGGAGGGGGGTCTGGGAGAAACACCCCAGATGAGAGCACATCTGGTTTCCACTGAGGTGAAGGCAGTTCTTAGCAGCAGGTTTTCTGATGCAGACGATGCTGCGGCTTGCCTGGCTCTGCCTGCCACAGAGCCGCGTCATCCTCAAAGTCCCACAGTTCTGACTAGTCAGCTTTCTACTGTCTTAAAGGTGTCCCTTGAGGGCAGTGGAGTTCCACCTACTCTCTGACTTAAGAGTGTCCTGCTCTGGATCCTCGCGTCACGGGAACCCTCTCCCCTACTCTTCTTTGACTGCTCTTCCTTGAGGCTCAGTTTCCCCATGATGCACTGGGGCAGAGGCTGCTGACACTCTCCCCATACTCTCATATCATTGTACTGTACTCCCTCACTTTAAAAAAAAAAAGTGGCTCTTTTTTCCATTCTACATTTATCCTAAAAGGAAACTTTATCTCCAAACCATACCATACATGGAAATCCAGTACTGCCTGACATAATTAGAGAACATCATGCTAATGAACTAGTGTAAACAGGAGAGTGTTATTATGTTCCAGAGAGGATCAATTGCTAGCAAAGGCTCGGGGACAAACTCTTCTCTCAGGGTTAAAATCCACGATTAGCAAATATCAAAAAGACATTAAAGACTGAGCAGCACCACCCTGATATTTTCTTCTTGGTTTCAAGCAGAAAGATCAGCAGCATTGGGAAGGAACTAATTTTCATGATGTACTGTGGGTCCCTGGGAGCCCCATGAAGTCCCGGTGAGTCATGGCCCTTCAAGTTCTGTACCCCACATCAGGAACTAACTTCTACTATTGATTCCTGGGGACCCACTTTCCTATCTCTCTTCACAATCACATATTTCCACGATGATCACAGACCTCCAGTTTGCCAATGCCCTCCACCATGGGGCTCCTGGTCACACAGCTCAGATTGCTGACTTATGTAACCAGGACATCTATTGTTGTTTATGGAATTTTGACCACATCTATGTCTCCATAAGACATGATCACCAGCTTGCTACTACCATGGGATTCCCATCCCAGGTGCCAAAATGCCTCCTTTTTCTGTACACAATCTTCAGCCAGAAAGGCCCCAGGTCAGTGCAATGAGCTTGTGAACATAAGCAATGTGACGACTAGCCCAGCAGGTGCATCTGTGATACAAGCCATAGCTGCCACTACTGGGAGCTTCCTAGGAAGCCACATGTTGCCACTGGATGAAGACTGAATGAACTTTGCAACTGGGGCCTATGAGATCTAAAGGGACTCCTGTGGGAAGAAACTGAATGCCATAGTATAAGGCCAAGTGTGGTAATACCATGCCTGCATCAACCAACTACTTGTAATAATTAGTGGCCTGAAGTTTTAATACACCAGAATCAAAGAAACTTTAGCAAGCAAAATGTGTGTATTTGGGGGAAAGGAGGGGCTCATTACACAGGAGGCCAGGAAATATTTGCAGCACCTGCAAGCTCCAGGCCTCTCCCACCTCTCCCAATTATTTTTCTTTTATATTTTTTCTTATTGCCATTGTTTGCTTGTTTGCTTTTGGACAATACCTCTTATTTCTCAGCAGCCATTCTTCTTGGCTCTATACTCAGAAGTGATCCTTTGCTGGTACTTGAAGGACTATATATGGTGACAGGGATTCAACCCATGGTTGGCCACATGCAAAAAAATAAAACACCTTTACTCCTGGATTATCTTTCCTGCCCAGCCTCTATCTCTAGCTCCTCAAAGGCACCTTCAGCTCTTTATAAGAGAAGGGAGTGAAAAGAAACACTCTTCATCTGGCTGATGGTATTCCCATGCCCGGAATGCTGCCCCTAAAATATGATTTTGCTGTCAGAAAGTGAACTATCCTAGCTCTGAGACTGAAGATCAATATTTCATTTGACAATAAAAGATATGAGGAACTTAATGCCAGACAGAGCTGCCCAGGACAGTCTGGCAAGGCCCTTACCTAAAGGTTCACACCTGCTATGCTCACAAGTAGATGCCAAGGGGGTTAGCACCTCAAGAGCTCCTCAATGGGCAGTGGGGAACATGCTTACTATAATTAAGAGACTTGGGGAATGGGAGAGTAATGCCAACTGATCTTGATTTAGTTGGGAAAATGCATCCTCTTATTTGTCGTTAACTATTAAAGTCATTTAAACCCTTCTGAGAATAGATCTAACATCCGGTTGCTTTGAAGGTTTGATATGTCTTGTAATCCATAGATTATTGAAGTTAATTTCTCTGCTGAGATCCTGCTATCAGTGAAATTGCATGCACACTCAAAAATTGAAGGAAAAAAAAGATATTTTAATTGGATTTTTGCTATGCCTTCATTCTCAAAAGTAGCAATGATGAAAATGATGGAAAAGTTAGGAAAGAATATCCTAACTTTTTTTAAATCTTCTCTTGGGTATGTGTGCCCAGAGCTGTGTTACTTGCACACAGTTTCTCCTTTGCACATTTAGGAATATGTGTAGTTATTGCCAGAGTCCCTTATAGGGTAAGATAAAGCAGGCAATAACAATGTGCTGATTTATATCGTTGTGAATCATTCTTCTCAAACTTTAAATTAATTTTAATTGAATCTCATCCTCTTGACTTTCATTTACTTTTAAATGAGTTTCAGTTGTAGAGGTAGAATACAACCGACTCCAAGAGTTGACAAGTTTTAGTGTTTCGATCATAGATTATTATATAATGTTGACAAATGTTTCTTGGATTACAATACTGCATATTAAATACTGTGAACTACTCCTGGTTCGCTCAATCCACACAGTATTTTACAGGTAGGCAAAAAGCAGGCTAACTCTGTTAAAAATGTAATTAATTTCCAGAAGGTGCACTTGCCTCAAAAAATGATTGCAAATAATTTACCAGTTTATGACCATCCTCTAGAAGTCAGCAAGCAGGCAAGTCTGTGAAACTGAGAATCACAATTGGAAATAATACCAAGAGCCAGAAGGAGAGTGGAGGAAAAGGAGGCAGGAAGTTGCATGTCTTTTGGTCCCTTTTCAAGAATGAATTTGAGCCAGCTGCTCCGCCGGCTCCTGAATTTGTGTTTTCAGCTCTGGGTTTCATTTGTGTCCCTCTCTGGAAGGCTGGTCCTGGAGCGGAGTCTTCACTCCCTTTACCGCCTCCAGAAATACAGAATATGCCACCATTCTATGTTCACCAAATCTCCTCCACACAGAGCAGATATAGAACAAGTGAGGACTCATTAGGTCTGAACCTAAAGCTTTTTGTGACTGCTTCAGGTTTATTTTTTGCACCCCTGGCATGAGAGACTGCTGTCAATTCCATAATCAAACTCAGTCTTTGACCTTGTTTTTAGTTTTGGGGAACACTCAGTTCTGATCAGGCCTTACTCCTGACTCTACTTACAGGAGTGATTCACTCCTGGTAGGATTTAAGAAGGGGCACATGGGGAACCAAGAATTGAACCTAGATCTGCTACATGCAAGGCAATCATCCTACTTGCTCTACTGTTTATCTATTCTCTTAAAATTTGTATTTGTTTGTTTTGGGGACACACCAGGCAATGCTCAGGGATTGCTCTTGGCTTTACACTCAAAAATCACTTCTAGAAAGACTAAGGAGTGATATATGGGGTGCCAAGAATCAAACTCAGGTAAGCTATGTATGTAAGCTCCCAAAGTCTGTACTGTCTCTTCAGACCCTTGAATTTTTTTGTTTGTTTTCGGAACACACCTGACTAAGCTCAAAGGTTATTCCTGGTTCTGCACTCAGGAATTATTCCTGATGGCATGTAGGATGCCAGGAATCAAACTCAGGTCAGCTACATGCAAGGAGAGCACCCTAGTTGTTGTAATGATTCTCCAGATCCTTGAATATTTTTGTTTGTTTTGGAGACAATATGACAATCCTGGCTCTGTACTCAGGAGTTTTCCTGATGGTGCTCAGGAGACCATATGGAATGCTGGAGATTTAACACAGGTCAGGCACATGTAAGACAAGTAAGTACCTTACCGATTATACTATCTCTTTGGCCTCCTGACATTTTTAATATAAATAAATTATTTAATTGAATCACTGTGAGATACACAGTTGCAAAGTTGTTCATGTTTGAGTTTTAGACATACAATATTCAACAGTCTTCACCAGTGCACATCTCCCATCACCAATGTGCCCAGTTTCCCTCTCACTCTCCTCCCTCCACTCTCCCCTTCCTAACATTGTGGCAGACATTTTTTCTTAAGTTGCCTAAAACTCTTTGTTCTTGAGTGATAGAGTGAGATCCACACTAAGTATAAGCCCCAGATGATCAGATTTCGATAGGAAGGAGCAATATAGGCTTGTCAATGGAGACTTGACTTACTTGAAGATGCCAAGTACTTGCAATAGTACCAGGCACAGAATAGGAACTCAAAGCAACAGTATTAAATAAATAAAGAAATTAGCCCCAGTGTCTTCCTCTGCAGTGTGACAAATGCTGAAGTTGATGTTTTTGGTGCAATGCGACATGGCACAGGCAACGAGAAAATATTCTATGGCCATCAAGTGGAAGAAGGTGAATATGACTCAGGGTCACCTTGTTGAAGGACATGGAAGTTGGAGGTTGTAGAGAAAAAGAGAGTAGTTTGAATGGAAGACAAGTAGGAGAAGGTGGTGACATGCAGAGGTGCTGATGGTGCGAATGAGAGTGCTGAAGGGGTGAGGGTGGGACCCTTGCATAGAGGGCCTTGCCTAGCTTGAACTGACTCAATTATAGAGGCACAAAGACAGCAAGAACGACATCCCACTCTGAGCCAGTAGATACTTTCTGGGTTTCCAGTCATATTCCCAAAGTGTTTCATTCTTCTTGATAACTAGATTTGCAACTACTGCTCTGAAATCCGTATCAATAGTTAAGTTTATTAGTCCCATCGTTTATCAATTTATCAATAGTTAAGTTTATCAGTCTATAGTAATAGTTAAGTTTATCAGTCCAAAAAAAACAGTTTGCTTTTTTAAATTGACTTGTTCACTATCCACTTATCTATCCAGCTATCCAATCTATCATTATTATTTTATAATATTTGTCAAGAACTTCTGTGTGCCAGTAAGGCTACTGTACAAAGGAGAGTTTAGATTGCCATCCTTATAAACCTTATAGCCCCACTAAGGTGCCGTGTGTAGGAAACTCCATTTTTGTTTTCTCTACTAACAGCATCAATACATTTCTAGGGAACTGTCAACCCCACATTTCTAGACTTCAAATTTCAAAACTGTGAGTTTAAGGTAGTTTCAATCATAGAGTTATACTTGTCACTGCAGGTGGCTAAAATAAGAGACACTAAGATGCAAATTTTCCAAGGTGCAGACTTGAGAAATGATTGGGTCAGGCAGCAGAGACCAGTGTGGTTCTAAAAGGCCTGTTTGAGTTTAGAGAGGAGATTTAATCTTGAAAATTGGTTATGGAATGGCAGAGGGATGCTAGAGGGTGTTCTGGACTATTTTTCAACTGTGCTCTGCAGAGATGTTTGCGCACTTGTTTTCATCTTTTACTCCTTGAAGAAACAAAATCAAATGCCAAGGCCATAAGGGAAACCACACTTCTCCACTGCACCCAGACTAAACACTTGACATTGATGAAGACATTGGAAGCTTTCTTACTACCAATTCTCTATCCTCCTATAGCCAAGAATTTGAGTGTGTAAATAACATGGAAGCCCAAAGGTGTCATTTGCTTGAGTGCTACAAGGTACAGTGCAACAACCCTCACCTCCAGGATCTGCATATGATAATGATGTGGGCATAAGCCCTAGGGGCCAAGTCTCTTTTTGGAACAAATTGTCCTTGGCTGTAAGAAAGTTCCAGATGTGAACATTTCCTGGGCATCCAGACAGAGATACCTCAAAGCAGATACAATCACCTGTCCCCTCAGCTTAAAGCCCAGCAGTCAGCTACAAAGTTCTTTGTTTTTGGCCCCAGTGACAAGTCCCCCTTCCCCACCCAAGCTCATGGAGAAGCCCTATGTTTTGAGCCTTTTTCTGTCTATGTCATTCCCAGTATGGCCCTGCTGTGCCTGGAGGAACAGCAAGAACTTTCCACAATGAAGGTAAGGTCATGGGGTGGTTACCATTTTTTTCTGAAAGAACAGTCTCACTTGTAATGTAGTTTGGTGAACTGCCCTCCTCCAAATTTAGGTGTAATCTCAGTTTTGGACACAGGTCAAGCTTTTGATGCTCATAAGTTCCAATCCCCATATAGACTCTTGAGCAGAACCACTGAGGAGCAATCAAGAGTAAGGGACTCGCTCAAAAAAAGCTGAAGCCACTTCCTCAATTTCTCCCTTTCTGTGGTTACAGTTGGCCCCATATGACCTGCTCCCTCTAGCCTGAGGCTTGAAGGGGACATTTGGAGGGTCACAGAGCAGAGAGAGCTTGTATAAAGAATTCTTCAGACTGGGGCTAAAGTTTTTCCTGAACCATGTGGGCTCCCAGAAGCCCAAGAAGGAGAAAGCAATTTTCATTGAGAGCCAACATGACCTAGTATTTTCTGACCTCCCTTTCAGGAAGCTCCCCACAGGTTCACACAGTGTCCTGGAACCTAGACATGGTGGACTGTGCAGGGGTTACATCCCAGCCAACACATCTGTGGCCTGAGAGACAGTGGCTCACAGTCTACCTAGGCCTTTCTGGAAGAGGCATATAAGGGGTTTACTTCTCACTCCTCAATGACCCTAGGGCTGTCCACATGTACCGCCTATCATACCCAGCTCTCCTGCTGTTTACATACTCAGATGCTTCTCCAGACTTTGCTTCTTAGACATCTGACCCAGCTGCCCTGAGCACATACATGCTCATTGAGGCCAGATCTCTGAGATCTATATCCCTCACAACAATACTCCCTATCCAAGAGAAGGGAGACATATTCCAGGAACCCTACATACATGCCAATCTGTACTTGATTCTCTTCACAACTGGTCTTTGACTTCACTTCAAATTCCCAAATTCCCAGAGTAGAATCAGAGTCATACAAGGTGTGACAGAGAGGGACTCTTGGTGACTGATGGAAATTCAGGCCAATAGGGATGCAGGATTCCTTGGTCTCAGATAAATATGTGCCCTACTGATATCAGGTAGCAGGAGAAGACATGGGGCAAAAGGCAGCCACCAGAGACAAGGGAAGAGCCAGACAGGACTTATCAGCTCAGTTTTTATTGGTCCTAATTCCTATTATTTGCAGCTTTGAACATTATAAGACTCAAAATCTTCCAGAGATCATCTAATTTATTCATTTGTTTTTGGCTTAAAAACCCAATTAATAGAGGTTGGAGCAGTGGCACAAGCGGTAAGGTGTCTGCCTTGCCCATGCTAGCCTAGGACAAACTGTGTTTCAATCCCCCAGCATCCCATATGGTCCCCAAGCCAGGAGCAATTTCTGAGCACATAGCCAGGAGTAACCTCTGAGCGTCACAGGGTGTGGCCCAAAAACCAAAAAACGAAAACAAAACAAAAAGCAATCAGTAATACTTGGGTGCTACTTCTGCTTAGCCATTACTTCCAACAGTGATCAGGGACTCACAAAGTGTTGAGAATAAAATCCAGGGCTGTAGGATGCAAGGCAGCACTCCAAATCATTGTGTTATCTCACCAGCCTCCATGATTGCAGAAATAATCTACCAGTAGATAGTAGTAAGGAGACTTCCTTAATGAGGACTACCCAGTTCTATGGAGGATTTACCCAGATCCTCCATAGAACTGGGTAGTCCTCATAAAGCAAAGCTGAAAAGTACAAGAAGGACCTCAGAACACTCCAATAAAACTTAAAGGCATATATCTGTATTGGTTCCTTGAGATTAGACATAGCTACTCCATCCTGTTCCCATCCATGTCCATACCATGTGACCACTACTGTCCACATTTATGCCCATGTGTGTCCATGCCAATGTTTATACCACTATCCACACCCACATATGCATAACTGTCTAAATACATATCTACATCCATGTCAAATCACTGTCCTCAACACTATTCACACCTATATCTATACCACTATCCACACCAGTCTGTGTTCATATCCATACCCATATACATAACATTATCCATATCCATATCCACATACTGTCCATGTTCATGTCCACATCCATGTGTCCATGGGGATTTGAGGACAGAAAAGAACTTGGTTGCACTAGTGAATGCAATTCCCAGCATCCATACCTTTTCTCTTCATGTGGTGAATGGTCAACTGTACCTGTTTTCCTGGCAGTCTTGCAAAGTGCTTGTATGATTCTCTTGCCTGGCTGAACTTCCTCTCTAACAGGAAAACTAGCCCAGTAACCTGCTGAAAGATGGCACAGAGGACAGAGCCAAGCATACCACCAAGTTCTTCCCATACCAGTCAATTTCCAGATGACCAGCTCTCCAACCACAGAGGCATAAATAAGTTCAGTTAATGAGAGTGGAGCCGGGCCAGAATCAGTAGAATCACCCACCTGACCCAAAAACCAGTAAGAATGATGATAAATGAAATTGTTGTCATTTTAACCACTAAGCTTTGGGGTGGTTTGTTATACCTTGTCACTGCAGTAGCTCGGTGAGAAAACACTTTTATTATTCATATGATCAGTGCCTAAAAACTGACTCTGTTGGTTGTTTATTTTAGGAGGCCCACACTCAATGATGCTCAGAGAGTTACCCCTTGATTTAGAAATCATTCCTGGTGCTTGGGGGACCACATGACATGCCGGGGATTAAACCTGAGTAGGCAGTGTGTAAGACCTAACCACTGTGCTATCTCTCTTAGCTATCCCTCTTTTTTGTTGGGGCTCATTGAGTTCTCTTAGGTGTCAGATATGGAGCAGAATTGAGTCCATCGTCTAGATATAAATGAAACACTACCTAATGCTGCCCAATTCTGTTACATCCCAAGCCAGTAGGTCACACCTATTGGTAAATAGCTAAGCCTGGTTCTCTGCACTAGTGAGCTGATGGAACCAGGCAAGGTGGCTTCTTGAATCATCTGCATTAAGAAGTAGGCACAGCAAAGCAAGAATTGCTGATTTTGGACTCTGAGGGTGCAAAACTCAAGCAAAAATCTTAGTTCTGGTACAGGGAAGTGAACCTTAAGGCTTGTCCTCATACTTGGGGGATACTAAAGCATCATCAAGGCTGTCAGAGGCTTAAGGCACTCTATTTGACAAATGCAACTACCTAGAAAATGATGAACCCTGTTTTTGGAAGGATCTATAAGAGGAGTTCATAAGCATCACTAGAATGCATTGTCCCTTGGGACAGTTCTCTGGAAAGCAGACAGCATCCCAGGCCAGAAGGCAGATCTATCAGAAGCTGGTACTGGAAAGCTGTAGGGTACACATTTGAGGTCATCTGGAGTCATTTTTGTTGCTTGTTTTTGGTGTTGTTGTTGGATTATTATTGTTGTTGTTGTTATTTTGCTTCATACCCTGTTGGTACTCAGAGCTTCCCAACTTTTAGCTTCACACTCTGGGTTACTCTTGGAAACCCCTTGGGGTGCCAAGGTTCTAACTCAGGCTAGCTGTGTATTGGGCAAGCACCTAATCTCTGTACTATTGTTCCAGCCCTATCAGCTAGAGACTTTTGAATGAAGCGGCTACCTTTCCTTGAGCTGCCCTGTCATCAGTAGACACGTGTCACTCCATCCTGAGTCACTCCACCCTTTGCTGAACCTCCCATACAGCTGGAATCCAAGAACTGAAGGTTGCATCTTCGCCATCAGCTCAGTGAGGAGCTCAGCATGAAGAGAATTTGAACAGCACCTGAGAAGAATACTTGGCTAGCCAGACCCTGAGCTGCAGCTCCAAATTCCTGCTCCAGCTTCCATGAAGCCATAATATCAACAGGCCACAGAGCTTAGACTTAGGTAAAACGGGCCATCTCCATGCAGGCAGCAGCTCTCCACAAGTAAAAAACTGTAGAACAATCCTGTTTCTGAACTGCAGGGCCCTTGAGTTCGATCTAAAACTGTAGGGCAGATTTTTACAGCTTTTTCCCAAGAAGCCCCTTCCGAGTCCACCTCTGAACTTACAACAATTTTATTTAGTGAAGCTGATTTATCCCTGAGTAAATAGGAGACAGCAGCGGAGTGAAAGGAAGCAGGAGCCACTCAATGGAGCGGCACAAAAGCCGCACTGTTGCCGGCAGCGGAGGCTCCTGTCCCGTCCCTTTCAAAACTAATATGTAACCATATCTGTTTTAAAAGAGTGATTCATTTTCCTCCCCTTGCCTACGAAACTCTCTTCATCCCCACCACAGGAAACTTGAGTCTGATTTTAATGAGCTTCAATTGGAATGTGGCCTTTGAAAAGCAGTGCATTTGAAAAGATGGAACATTAAATTTTGTAATGATGTAAAACATCTTCAGTTTTTGACAGGACAATGGTGGTTATTGTACTTTATGAGCCCACTGGCGATCCAAAGGTCACTTTGTATATGACTCCACAGACAGGGGCCGCACAGAATGAAAATTAGGTTACATGTGATCAGCTTTATTATTAATCAGACGAAAATGGATTTTTAACATTTTTCTAATGAGCATCAGAGAAGGAAGAAAATACCACGAATAAAACGACAGAAGAATGAGAGCAACCGGGCTAACGCTGCACCTCGGCCACATCTGAAAACACGCTTAAAAGCTCAAATACTTAAATACTATCTCAAAGAATAAAATGCAGCTGCATATTTCGGTGCCATAAATACATAGAAAACGACTGAAATACCTTCTCTAATTTACTAGCTCTGTCCTTTGTTTATAACTAACTAATGAACTGATTTCTCTGCATAGTATATTATCACAGTCCCCAGGAAAACACAATGGGGGTAAGACTGTGTCACTGGTCCCCTGATAAATCCTATTTTGGGGGGGGGTTTATAACTCAGCTGTAAATATGTAATTCAGACTAAAACTTGGCATGCAAGGCCTCAGCCAGGAAGCAAATTTACGCTACAGTCACCACTCCACTCCCATCACATTTTTTAAAACTTTCTGTGTGTATTTTGGTATGGGGTGTTGAAATGAAAAGAAAAAGAAAGAAAACGAAATAAAAGTTGAAGAGTTTGTATTTTTCTCATCTCTTATTTAAAACCAAAAGGCACTCTCTCCTCTCTCTCTGTCTCTCTCTCTCTTTCTCTCTCTCTCTCTCTCTCTCTCTCTCTCTCTCTCTCTCTCTCTCTCTCTCTCTCTCTCTCACACACACACACACACACACACACACACATCAGGGTAAAAACTGCCAAAGCTTTCCCCCAATTCCTTTTTATTCAGTCTCCCACCCACTCATTTACCAGAGACTTGCTTTGTTTTTCATAGCCCCATAATGAGATCCCTGAGGCAGGGGTGGGGTTTTCAGACTGCTGAGAGGACCCCACACATGGGGTCCCTCAGGCAAAAGTTGCAAAATGAAAGCACAGCTGAAGGCTGACACACACATACACCCTTCCCCTGCTGTCCATAGAAGCTTCTCTCTACCTGGTCTGAGCCACAGAGAGCAAGCAGGATTCTGGACAAGGGAGCATTGCCCATGCCCTGGTATTTCCACAGACACTCAAGGGAAGCCCTATCTCCTGGGTATATTTTGGGCTGCAGGAACATGTCCTGCTGCAGGAAAGCAAGGGGAGAAACTTTTAGGGCCCAGGGTTAAGGCAGTCATTCCCCTGCTATAAACTCTGGTGGTTAGAATGAGGCCTGAGAAGTTCCTCAGTCCTGAGTGAGGAAATGTGCACCACGTGCATCAGAGAAGGAAGGAGGATTGGGAGGATGTGGACAACCTCATCTCACAGGGCTCTTGACATTGCTTCCTGAAACTCTAAATTCCTTGCACAGACCATGAAGGAGGGGTAGGTGAAAAAGAGCAGCGTAGATCTTCGCCATGACATGTCAACCCTAGATGACAGGCACTGCCCTTATCCCTCTGCCTAAAGTGCTGCACTGTGACTACAGTAAAACCACACCATACTGTAGTTCCCACCTGCACAATCCATCCAATAGGAGTCAGCAGGAACCCTAAGGAGAAATTCAGCACTTAAAAACCTCTGTATGCTATATTATTAGTAGGTAGAAGCATGTTTTATTATCACTCACAGTCATGTCACTTGGTTGTACACAAGTGCCCTCACTGTTGTTGTTACTTCCTCAGCTCAATCTGCAGCGATTTCTCAACACTGTGGGGCTTCCAGCTGAGTGCCCACCCAAAGGAGAAGAGTTCTAGCCCTGTGGAAACTGTAGGAACTGCCTTCCAGTCTGAGCCTCCTATTGCTGTACAAACCCACAATCTCTGATTAGGCCTTTGGTAGTGGTAAATAGAGAAGCTGTCTACACTGGTTAAGCCCTCCTTGACTGTCCAGATAGCTCCAAGGCAAGGTGTACCTAAACTGTAAGTAGAGAAGGCTGGAGACTCTGATCACTGGTCTTTTTTCTGCAGTATAACCCACCTGGGAGTTTTGTACTTTTCCTCAAAAAGCTGCTTTCCCCATTCTCTGTTCCTGCTTCTCAAAGGCCTCTGGCCCCGACTTGAACCTACCTTTCTGTGTAAAGCAAGACACAGGCTGGGAAATCAGCCTTTCCACTTGCCTTCTCACTGTGCAGGCAGATAGGGTGTTGTAAGGTTACTATAGTTCTTGATTTCACTCTTTCATAATAGGAAACAGGGTTGCAGCAAATACAAAAGGTGGGCTACCTCTTATCTCCCATGGAGGCCAGAACAGCATGAGATGCAAATAATATAGCAACCAGCTGGGAGTAGAAACACTGAAAAAAAAATCATCCCGAAATAGCTATTCATTTGAATGCAGTCAGCCTGGACAAGAGCAGGGATCCTGAAAGGAGATTGAGCAGCCTGTCTTGGCAACAGTCCCCAGGCACCTTGAGGTAGTTACTTCTACCTAGACTCTGTGTTAATAGTGCCCAGTGTGGTCCAGGACTGCATAATATGGGCTTCAGAGCCCAGGGTGATCTGAACAGGAATCAATAGAAATGCATCTGCTCTTCTCCAAGGAAGTTTTATATTAATTTCCAAAGGAAATGGTTCCATGTTGTCAGAATGACTTGGTTGTATAGGTCATTGGGAGCTCTATCTATCTAGGGCTGAGAGAGGAGTGAATGTTTGTCTATAAATATGACAGATCCTCATCATGGAGGAGTGAAGGAGGATTGGTCTCTTATGATGCTGTATGATTATTCTCAGCATCTTGATGGTTTTTTTTCACCAGTGGTAGGAAGAGAATGGTCCTTTCACATAGGACTTATAGAAAGTGCCTGAGTCTTAGAACAGGGTAAAGGGCTACAGGGCTGCAGGATTGGACTTTGGAAGACCTGATGACCAAGAGCAGATGTCATTCACTTTTTTCTCTTTGACCTTAAGTTCTGCCTTCTGCAAACATGAGGAAAAGTCCCAGTCCTACCTCTGTTGAGTCTCATATGCCTATAACAGGAAAAACAAAGGTCAATGCTTGCCACGTGACCAGATGCATGGGTCCAAGGAGCTATTCTCCTGTTCCCATGTTTATTTTTCTCCCATTCTAGGGTATTTGTCTTAATGAATCCCTCTTCTTGGAACATGAGTTCCCTAATCTTTGCCTAATTAGACCCAACTTCCTTCAGTGTCACCTTCTGAGCCTTCCCACCTCCACCTCCCTATGTTCTTTTCTGGTGAACTGTCTCCACCTCACTTGTCATCAACTGAAGATGTGTTGTTCATTATCATTGGCCCATAAGCAGATAAGCCCCACAAAGGGCGCCACCTAGACTGCTAGATCAGTAACAAACTCCCAATTCTCTAGGAAATTTGGATGCAGATAAATAATTGACCAAATGATCTAGCTCATCCCTTGTCACAGAATTTTCCCTTTCCTAAAACGTTTAGAAGAGAAGTTTGTTTCTCCCCTTCCCAGAATCTAGTCAGTGGGTTAAAGATGAGGTTTGAGGAAGGAGACCTTGGGACTCTCAACAGTTCCACGTAACACAAGATTTATTCCCTCTTTCTCTCTTTTTCTCTTCTTCCTCTTGCTTCATAGACTACTTTTAGGTCCGATTCTCACTCACATGTTACTAAGACTAACTATTCCAAAGTCCTCAAGTGCCCTGTTTATGAGTATGTCTTCTCAATGCAAGCAGTAGACCTGAGCCCTTTTGAAAGAATAGCAGCTTCAGGAAATAGGAGGAGGGTTAATTTTCCTAGAAAGTAGTTCTTCTTGGCAATGTTTGCCCCTGATTATAGTTAGAAATAACCTGAGATGTCCAAATGATCCCTTTGTGCCAGATATGAGTTATACTAAGAAGCTGAGCTCTTCAAGAAGCCCATTTCAGGGGCAGGGAGTAAAAATTACCTCCCAAACTGCAGGAACATGCCACAGGAAGCCTAATTCTGCTTGAAAAGATTCCCAAAGGACGAGTTTGCTACTATGGCAGAATGTAGACACATTAGCAGACTTGCCTGCCTGAAAACCTTGACAGAGGCATCTATGTTATCTCTGATTCAACAACCAAGGACTTCTGCCCTACTGAGCATCTGGAAGATAAAATTTGGGGTAACTTGGGGCTCTGATGGCCTGGAACTGTGTCATTTTATTATAGAGAGATCAATTCAGGTGACAGTGAACTCTAGGAGTCAAGCAGGCTGCCTATGTGAAGGATAGAACTCTAGGGGTAAAACGCATGTCTGTGGGGTGACTTGAACCCTCAGAACAAAGCTCAATTGATAACCAGAAATCAGTAAAAATGCTTAGGGAAGAAGGGTGGAGGAGGCAGGACCAGAAGGAGAGGGTGTGGGGCCAGCACCAAGGAGGTGGTGGGAGGGCACTGTCTTCCCAGGCTGCTCAGCGCCCTCAGTGAAGAGGGCTTTGGCCATCTTGATCTTCTCTGTGGATGAGACACAGCATGGTTTCTTCTGATTTCCTTAACAGCTACAGTATACATATGCCACCTCAACTTAAAGGTGCCTCCCACCACCTAGACATCCCCAATGGCAGTGAACATAACTTTGCCAGGAACCTTCTCCCCAGGCCCACCTTTCCGCAGGACACCTACCAAGCTTGTTAAAGAGAAAAATATACTAAGACCCAAGAAAACCAGAAAAGGGGACTGTAAAAACCTACAGGCACAGGCATGGCAGCAGTTAGGAGCACCACGGGCCTGTGGAAGGCCCATTTATCCTCTTTGGAGGGGAGGGGGGACAGCTGACCACTTGTCCATGGGATATGTTTTGATAATTCCCAGAAATGAGAGGGTGTTTTATGGGAAGGTAATTGGGCATAATTCCCTTCATGACTTAGAATCAACAGGCAGTCTCTCCAGCTGCCCCTTATTTGTACCATCAGCAGCAAATGCTATTTTCATGGCCGATTTATTAAAGACTTTATGTTTTTTGAGGAGATGTCACAAATACAAAAAGGGGTATATTTATTGATATGTTTAAAATATAGGTTTTTCACTCGATTCCTTAGCCTTTTAAAACAAAGTCAAGAGACAGACAGATACAATTATGTTCTGACTGGTTTCCCCCAGCCTACCCAATAGGAACACGTGGATAGAGTTCTCAGTGGCGCTGAAATCTGCTTAGGAAAGCAACAAGTCCTTTGTTCTGTTGACAACAGTTATTACAATTAATTCATTTTGTGATTGGTACTTGCACTGAGTGACAAGGTGTTATTTTACCTCAGTAAAAGTTAAAGTGGTAATACCTACATATGCAATAAAGCCACACACTGCTATCACTCATGGTGAGAAGAAAGGGCGGAGTTCCGGCTGTCTGCTCACCCCGCCCTCTCCACCCCCTGCATGCCTGTGTGAGTGGGGAGGAATGTGTTGGGTTTCTCTGGGGAATTTCTGCATCCTATCCCACTGGCTTGCTTGAGACAGTTCCAATAGAGGCATGAGGTTGAGAATGACAAGATGAGGTGTGGGTTGGGAAGATGGACTTGCAGAGAGTAATCCAAGACTGTCCTGCAATGAGTGAAAACTGTTTTCTTGACCTGTGGCCTTGTACTGAGCTGGGACTTTTCCCCCCAGCCCTGGCTCTCCAATCAGAACAGCAGGATTTAACACTCCTGATATTGACCTCATGGGCAGCATTCTTTAGGGTCCTGCTCTGTACATGGGAAGATGGTTAGCAGTGTCCCTGATCTTTCCCCATTTAATTCCATGTCTCAGATAAAATCAGATGTCCCTGGGCAAGCACCTTATGCATTGCGGAGTGGACCAGCCAGTCCTAGAATCCAGGGATAGGTTTAGGCCCACAGCCTAGCTCCCCAAAGGAAAAAAAAATACTGTGCCCTTGGTGCTCTTGAAAGAGCTAGGGTCCAGGGTGGACGGAGAAAAGAGGAGGCCCAGGCTAGGTAAGAATGTGGCCATGGACCCCATACTTCCTGAGGAGTCCAGAAACCCTTTAATCCAACATGACTATACCCTCATCAATACAGTGACTTCTCTGATCCCTGAGTTTCCAGAACACTCCCCGTATGGAAGCCTAGAACTACAGGATGCACACAAGCTACATGTACTGTGTTTCTTTTACAAATAAAAATACACTTTTTTTTTACAAAGAAAACACAAATACAAAGGTAAAATACAAATGAAAAATAAAATACAAATAAAAAAAAGAAACTCTTTCTTTTACAAATAAAACACACCTACAACAAGGTTTAATTCATAAATGAGGCACCATAAGAGACCACAACAATAATAATTACAGGGAACGATTCTGGCAAACAACTGTAGTGGAAGTACATGAATATGAAATCTCTCTCAAAGGATATTACTGTGTTCTGTACTTTTGGTCTTAATGGTGGGTGATTGCAAAGGCTGAAAGTGAAAACCTGGGACTGAAGAGAGAGTACAGCAGGGTAAGGCTCTTGCCCAGCACTTGTGAACCCTCAAGTATCACCAGAATTGATCCTTGACTGCAGAGCCAGGAGTAAACCCAGAGCATTGCCAGGTATGGCCCCCAAAACAAAAAAAGAAAGTGAAACCTTCTTCATGGTACGGGGGGTGGACTAATGCACCTCCACATAGTAGTGTTGCTCGTGCTGACTCTTAATAGCCTCCAGTTCTGTATGTTCTGGTGATCACATGCTCCAGCCCTGAAATCTATGTGCTCATTACCCCATTCATTGGCCGCTGGCTTTCTATTGAATTTGCTTTTATGTAAACACCCTAGGAGGAGATGATGGAGGAAGAAGTACAGGTCTGGGGAGAGACTCTGGTCAGGATTGTCTCAGCAGGC
The DNA here is from genome assembly GCF_024139225.1 of Suncus etruscus. NCBI lineage: Eukaryota > Metazoa > Chordata > Mammalia > Eulipotyphla > Soricidae > Suncus > Suncus etruscus. The sequence goes on along the minus strand of NC_064861.1, from coordinate 76,517,197 downwards.
CCTGAAAATGTTGTTTTGGAGGCACTGAGAGCTGTCTCCTCCCTTGGAGCGGTAGTATGATTGGATTTCTGTAGCAGCAACAGGATAGGGCAAAAGGTATGGCTTCTAGCCCACTTCCTCTGCCCTGGCCGCAGGCCCCTGCCAGCCCATAGTCCAGCTGCTATTGTTAAAGCCCTGCCAACCTAGCATTCTTCCTAGTGTGGCACGAGGCACCCCAAAAGCACAAGCACTTGTTCTGACACTGGTGTTGCAAATCATGGCATCGATAGGAGACATGGAAATCCTCGTGACTTTTTTTTTATTAACTGTATTTATCACCCTCTCAAAATCAATTGCATATTTTAAATGAAAACAAATGACTATTTCTAAATGAATCAATACTGGCATCTTTGCCATTCAAAGAGTAGAAAGTTTAACATAAAGAAATCCTTATCTTTGCTCCCATCAATCCAATTTTCGTATAATTCAATATTTAATAAATATAATCCTCTTTGTCTGTGCTGAACAATGTCATAAAAAATGCAGATGATTCGTGGTAGCCAAGACCTTGTGAGGTGGACATGTTCCTGCTCCCTGCCCGCCCTCCTCCCACAGGGCCTCCCTTGTGCTCTCTGCCTAGTGCTTTTGCCTATTAGGGGCTGTTTATTCCTATTAAATCGAAAGAAAAGGGTTTATATATGCAACGATTCCAAAACCAAAATGCTACCTACTATCTGCACAATTGCCATTTTATCTCTTTAAACTTCTCTGGCTTGACGTTTTTAAAAGGGCAAAAGCAGCAACCCCTTCTATAATACCTAATTTGTACATCTGTGGTTTCCTCTGACTGGCACAGGCTCCATATGTTTTTAATTATCATAATAGCCCTAAAGAACCTGTTCGGTGGGAAACACATATGATCCTTTTATTACTGGTTTGTAATTTAAACAGTTTTAACAGAAAAGGTCTGGCTATAGGGGAGTGACAGACTCAAAAGGCCTGAGATGCAGCCATCGACCTCTGCAAGCTCAAGTTCAGATCCCACCCACCGAGGCGGAACCTCTCCCCCTGTTTGACAGAAGTAATTGGTCACATGTGAGGCGGCTCTGTGGGACTTTAAAAGACTTGATCTGTGATCTCCAGTGACTTTGGGTTTCGGGCAGAGCCTGACAGTGAGAATAAGGTTGATAAATATTATCCCAGTCTGACCTCTGATGCTTTCACAGCTGGTGCTGGGCCGTGGCAGCTTGGTTGGGAAGGCCGCTGGCGCCCTGGGCCACCCACTCTCCCCTCGCCCCCACCTGGACCCCCAGGGAACAAGTTCGAGGTGAGGAGGGGTCAGGCTTCCTCCAGACCCTCTCAAGTCCACAGGGAGGAGACCACAGCTTTTGTCTGGGAATTATCTGAATGCAATTCATGCTGATAAAGTTCAAGTGATAACCAGCTTGGGAGATGGTAGGGGTCTGGGGTGTATTTATGTGAGCTTTCTTCTTTATGGAGAGGTAAGTACTTGAGAGGAGAGATCCGGCAGGTCCTCTTAGCAATTCTAGCACCCTGACTACATGAAGAAACCCAAGTCTGACAGGGACTGGAACCTCAGCTTGGAATCATCTGTCAGTCTCATTTGTTTATTTGTTGGCTTATTTTTGATGAATCTAAGCAAGAATTAGAGGCATTGGAAAATACAGCCAGGGAGACAATGGAAAGGCCCCACTGCCGCCTCAGACCTCACTCATCTACTTGCTGATTCAACTCTGGGACGCCTCCATTTCTCCATATGTAAAATGGGAAGAAGAAAAATTACAGCTGCCTCATGGGAATTTTATGAGGGTTAAATGAAAGAATGTCATTTGCATGATCATCTATATGGCACTTAGAACGGGAGTTGGTCCTACTGTTTATTATCTAAAAATACACTTGGCAGATGCAGGAATAGCTCAGAGGACCAGATCCCACTGTGACAACTCAGGGGGTCATTCCTGGGGCAGGAGGAGATTAGGGGGAACAATCATCTTCCTTAAGCACTAGAGCCAACATGCTGGGTTCTGAACAGCACAGAACCTCCAGGTTATGATTGGTTTGGGGTAACTTCTCACAAGCCTCTCAGGAGTGGGTCAGATTTTCCACATTTTCTAAGATGGGCAGTTCGTACGACAGACCCCAGTCCTTCTCAGCTGCTATGTAAAGATATTTCCCTTTTCTACGACCGCTTAGATTTAACATCCAAATATGACTGTTGTTTTAAATATATATATATATGTGTGTATATACATATACATATATGTATATACATATATAGGTTTTGGGGCCACACATGGCAGTGCTCAGGGGTTACTCCTGGCTGTCTGCTCAGAAATAGCTCCTGGCAGGCACGGGGGACCATATGGGACACCTGGATTTGAACCAACCACCTTTGGTCCTGGATCGGCTGCTTGCAAAGCGAACGCCGCTGTGCTATCTCTCCGGGCCCTGTTGTTTTATATTTTGACTTTTTTATTTACAGTTTTATTTTGGAAATGTAAATGCTGTCCTCTGCCCTGAGCACCGCACACTAAACTGAGGTTCAGAGAAACTCTAAAGGAATGGGGATAATTTACAGAATTAACAGGCTTTTCTACTAGGTAGAAAAATATAAAAATTAGGGCTATTTTCCTTTTATAAAAATGGAGGCTTTTGGGGCCAAAGCTATAGCACAGTGGGTAGGACATTTGCCTTGCATGAGATCCACCTGGGTTCAATCCCAGGCATCCCATATGAACACAGAGCCAGGAGTAACCCCTGAGCACTGCCAGGTATGACCCCAAAACCAAAAAATAAAAATAAAAAGAATTAGCAGGACTTAGAGATTTCAGCAGTACTGTGCTGTGAGCCAGAAAGATCAACTGCTTTTCCCTGAAGATGAAAGGACATCAGCTTATCTACCTGCCTGTTAGTGAGGGGGGCTGAGACACCTGGAGGGGGAAAGCATGTCCCACTCCAACCATCAAACCTTCAGAACAGTAAGTCTCCCTGGGTGAGTTAGTGCAGCAACATCCATTTGGCCAGTCTCATCACCTGGGAAGAGGACATAGAGGGCCTAGACCCCAACGTGCCCTCAGAAGACCAAAAGAAAGCCTGAAGAGGGTGGGTAATTGCACTCCACTCGATGGGAACCATTCTTTCCTTTGGCAAGAAGCGGCCCAGATGGCCACCCTCATTTGAAATGTCAGAGATGACCTCTGGACTCAACCAACAGCAAGTGCATCTCAATCAAGGCGCGTATTTCCTGCCCACCAGACAAGGCAATTGCAGTGGCCCGCCCCTCAAGGAAGTGAGACCTTCTTAATCACAGGCTGCTCCCAGGGCCAGAGGAGGACAGAGGCCCGGCCTGCCCCCTGCTGCCTGCCTGGGCCAGCCCAATGCAGTATCCATGCTGGGATGAAGGCACTTCCAAATTTCCAAGCCCAGGAATAATAACTCCCATTACTTGGATCCCATCTGCACCCAGTGAAGGCAGAACAGGGAGAAGAGCATAAAACACAAAGTTCCCACAGACAACATCTGTCTTAGTGCAAACAATGGACCATTATCTTGTAAATAATTCTGATTAAGCTGCAGCATTTCTTCCTGAAACTGGTGGAGGGGGGCCAAGGAAGGAGGCAGCTGCTGGAATGCCAGCCCTGAGGGACCAGGTGCCACATCAAACATCTCCTAACCTACTGTCCCCTCAACCTTCTCACAAAAGCCCTGAGTATCCCTTACTCACAGCAGTGGCCCCTTAATCAGACCACGCCATCTGCAAACTCCGGCAGCTTCTGGAAGGTTCCACCTCACCCAATTCTCTCATTGCTGCTGTGTTTTTTTATTCCCTTTAAAACAAAATTATAGTCTCACCATAAATTACCAACATACAAAGTTATTCATGATTGACTTTCAGACCCACAATGATCAAGCACCAATCTCTTCAGCTTTGTCTCCTTTCCTCTATTATCCCCAGTTTCCTTCAAGTCCCCCGAATTCCCATAAAGGCAGGCACTTTTCCCTTTCTTTTTTTTTCCTTTAAAGCACTGTGGTTTGCAATGCTATTACTGAAAGTTACTGATTTCTTTCTGCCTTACTCCCTTTCTTCCAGTCTCTCTCCTCCACAAGCTTTCTCCATAGTGTTTGTCAGTTATAACTTTTGTCCATTTGTAGAATTTTACAAAAAAAAAAAAAAAAGGCCAATCCATCTACCTCATCTACAGCTCTTTTCCAAGCCCCTCTCACTTTTCCAGAAAAACTACCTATAATCTTCACTTTTTCCACTTCTCAAACTCCTTGTTTTCACCTCTCATCTTCTATCTTATTTTTTTCTTCTTCCCTCTGTGATTTGCAGTGCTCTTTCCTTTGCCTCCAAGAACAGACTCTGAGGGTTTATCCACACCTGTATACTGTCATGGAGACACCCCAGTATGATATGGATGGGAGATTCCAAGGCCTGCAGGTTCCCACAGCAGGATGGTCTCTCTATGGGAATATCATCTGAAATGTCAGTGGACCTTTATGCCCAGCCCTGAGTCAAAGACCTGGTATCATTTGTGTTCCAGAATACAAAGTTCAGCCTGCCACACACCTGCCCCACATGCCTCCCGCCATGAAAAAGAGCTTGGAGGCTGGGAATGTCTATGTTTTTTTTCCAGTAAGGATGACCCAGTTGACATCCCCAATAGCAGGGAATGAGAATCTCTTTTCCCTGCATCCAGGTCAACACTGGTTGTTTTTGTTCTTTGTGATGAGTGCCACTCTCTTTGGTGTGAGGTGATTTCTCTTGTTGTTTTAATTTGCATTTCTCTGATGATTAGTGATATCAAGCTTTTTTGTTTCATGTGTCTTTTGGCCATTTGCATTAATTCTTTGAAGAAGTTTCTGTTCATCTCTTCTCATTTTCTGATGGGGTTAGACATTTTTATTCTTGTAAAATTCTACTAAATGCTTTTATATCTTAACTATTAACCCTTTATCAAAAGATTGGTGGACAAATCATTTCTTCCAGTCTGTAGGACTGAGCTTTCATATGGCCCAGCAATTCTGCTCCTGGGGATATAGCCTAACAGCCCAATAATACAATGCAGAAAAGGCATCTGCAGTTCTATGTTCATTGCAGCACTATTCACAATAGCAAAAATCCAGAATTAACCCAAGTGACCAACAACAGATAAATGGATCAAGGACCTATGGTACAGCGGAACACTATCCAGCTGTAGCTATTAGGAAAAAAAGGTAAAGTGGGGCTGGAGCAATAATACAGCAACTAGAGCATTTGCCTTGCACATGGCTGACAAGGGATCTCTGGCATCCCATAGGGTCCTCTAAGCACTGCCAGGAATGAACCCTGAGCACAGAGTTAGGAGTAACCCCTGAGTACCATTGGGTGTGGCCAAAAAATTAAATTTAAAACGATAGTCATGAGATCTTCAGAAACATGAATGGACATACTGAGTGAAATAAATGAGGAGTGATAGATATAGATTGCTCTCATTTGTGTGATGTCAAGAAACATAGTATAATAATACTCAAAGACAATAGAAATGTAAGTCAGGTGGACTGGTCCTTAGTAGAAAGCTTGCCACAATGGGTAGGAAGATGTTAGATCAGAAAAGGGACCACCATGATAATGATAGCAAAAAATGATTATTCTGGATAAGAACTGGTTACTGAAAGGAAGTAAAGTGATATGAGTGACCCTTTCAGTAACAGTATTGCAAACCACAGTGCCTTAAAGGAAAAAACAAAGAAAAAGAAAAGTGTTTTATCTCATAAAAATAATAACACTTAATATACAATATCAACTTCTATATTTATAGAGATGTTATTGTTTCCATGAGGTAAGTCAATTAAAGTTATCTCATAGTGGAATCTGGAAACCCAAACTCAGAGAAACAGAGAATAAATTGGTGGCTAATAGAGGTAGAAGGGAGGAAGGGTATGAGTAAAGGTGGTCCAGTTATGAAATATATAAGACCCGGGGAAGTAATATACAGCATGGTGACTACAGCTAATAAAACTACATTGTCTCTTTGAAATTTACCAAGACAGTGTGATCTAAAAGTTCTCTATTTAACATGTATGTAATCAAGGTGTTTCAAATAAAAAAAAAAGAAGAAAAGAAACTGAGGAAAATGGTGGAGGAAATCCCACTGGTGGAGAGACTGGTGTTGGAATATTGAGATCCAGAAACAACTTGTATTATTAATGACTTTGTAAGCCTTGGTTTTTAAAGTAATAAAGAAAGAAAAATAAAAAAAATAAAAGTTTTCTATTTAAATGTAAAAAAAATTAACTGAATAACTGTGAGATACACAGTTACAAAGTTATTTATGTTTGATTTTCAGTCATATAATAGTCTCATAAGAAAAACTTTGGTACTCTGGGAGTGATGGATATTAACTCAACGTTGTAGTTCTTTCCCAATATATCACCTATCATTATGCTATACAATCTAAACTTAATCATTTGTGTTGATTATACTTAAATGACACTGGAAAATAAAAATTTAAAAACAAAAAGAAAAAGAAAAGTGTCTGCCATAAGGGTTGGCTGTGGGGTGGGAGGGAAATGGAAAACATTTGAGGAGGTAAAGGGATGGGTGTTCAAACATTGTGTGACAGAATTGCAATATGAAAAATTTAGTATTTTATACAAAATACAAAAATTTTGTATTTCATGGTGATTCAATAAATTACAAAATAAGGAGCCTGATCGGTGGTGCAAGCTGTAAGATGTCTACCTTGCTCGAGTTAGCCTAGGATGGACCTTGGTGTCCCATATGGTCCCCCAAGCCAGGAGCAATTTCTGAGCACAAGAGCCAGGAATAATCCTTGAGTGTTACCACATGTGGCCCAAAAACCAAAATAAATAAATAAATAAATAAATAAATAAATAAATAAATAAATAAATAAATAAATAAATAAAAAAGAGTCCAGACAGCCTCAACAGTGAGCAGGGCGCTAGTCTTGCATACTGTGGACCCATGATCAGGTTCAATCCCTGGCACCATATATAGGCCACCCAAGCCCACCCTGAGTGTAGAGCCAGGAGTAATCCTTGAGCACCTCTGTGTGTGGCCCCCCCCAAAAAAAAAAAAAAAAACCAAAAGACAGGTGGATTTCACTACCCTACTTCTACTGCATGGTCAGAGAAAGTCAGGTGTTATGTCTGTGCAAATGAGAAGTAATTATTTGATTATTTCCTTTGCAAGACCATTTACCCAAAAGTCCATAGGAAAATATCCTGTGACTTAAATTGTCCTGAGTCTGACTTGAGATAAGCTCAGGCTTATGAAAGGCAAAAGTCACTGAAAAAGAAAGGAATTCAGTTCCCGTTAGTTGTCCACTGAGAATATGATTTTTGTTTTGTTTTGTTTTGTTTTTATCTTCTCATTGTAATTCCTTTGTAGCATTAGAAAATGGGAGAAACAGCTCAATGAAGTGTCTTTTGCACTTGGTGGGAAAGGTTTTACTGAATGCTCACATGGCTTCCCTGTGGTGGGGTCGTTCACCCTAGAATGGGACAAATTCCCTGGGGCAGACATTTTCAGAGCAAGGAGAGACCAGAAAAATATCAAAGGGTATGGGATAGGGGAGCACCATGGTTTGCAGTGAACCCAATTCTTTCGCATTGTGTTAGTGCTTCTGAGTTTCCAGAGATTTGCTTGGGGAGTAAAATGTCTCCAATTTACTCATCCCTGTGCATTTCAAAGATGCAGACAACATGCCAGCATGTCATCCGATGCATGGACAAATTTGAGGTAATCGAGTTATTTTCGCTTGAAAATAGAAACCAAAATAGAAACCCAAACCATGAGCTTGAGGTGCTTACATTTGATAAGAGCACAAGGGGGAGTGGGGTAAGGCAGCCAATCACAAAGTTAGTTGTCCACCAGAACCTGAGGATGATAGAGTGGAAAGGTCCTAGGAATACCGAAATGGGGGGTGCTGCTGAGCTCAGAGAAGCGCCCTTCTCTCTCCCTCCACTCCTCTCCCTTAAGGCATTGTGGGTAAGAGTGCTAAGTGGGAGCTGCACACATCCATAAGAGACAAACCTGGTCAGATCACTGGGATCTGTAGAGTGTGTGAGGAATCCTTAGCATGAAAAATATCAATGCTCAAGTTTATTTGTGAACCTAGTAGGTTGTAAAATGAAAAATATAGTCAATCAGGTTTTCTTTTTTGGCATTTCTAGGGACTCCCAAATACTGTTTTATTACACTTCTGTTGTGGAAGCCTATAATCAGGAAGTCCAGAGTCCACTCCTGGGGGTACTTGGCCAAGCAGGCCAGACACTTCAATGCTAGAGCACCAATGCTGCTAGGACCTAGAAATGCTGGGGTCAAAAGTCCACCCTTGTGGTGCTTAAAAGCCACCAAGGCTGTACTAGCAGTGCTCAGGATTAATTCCCTTTTAGAATAAAATGTTTTAACTGATCTCTAGAATTAATAAAACTCTCTCTCTCTCTCTCTCTCTCTCTCTCTCTCTCTCTCTCTCTCTCTCTCTCTCTCTCTCTCTCTCTCTAAGTTCTGCTAAAAATGTAACAAAAATATCCTCATGTCAGGCAAGTTTTCTAAGCCCATTCTCCCAAATAAAATCAGGTTTTCCCATATGTTGGTGAATCTATGGAGGCACTTCTCTACTTCTGTGTCCAGGGCCCAGATGAATGGTGCTGTGACAGACCTAGCTAAGATCAACTGAATCTTAAAAGCCATCTGAAAAGTCTGTGCTAGGAACAATTCTGAAAACAGTCTGAGCTGCAGAGAGCCTGCAGAGCTCCCCCAGCTAGCCTTCACTTTTCACTACTTCACAGACAGCTCCTAAATCAGAGCAGTTTTCCAAGCCCCCTGGAGCACAATTGCTGGTCTGGTTGAATCAGCCCACCCACCCAGACTACAGGGAACCTGTGACTCTGCTGGGAGATTGTGAGCACCTCAGCACTCACCATCCGTTCTCACTTCTCCCAAGAGCCTGAATGTGTTTGACCTATGCCCGAAGGTGTGTGGCCTTCAGACTTTTCACTAAGTGTTTGAAAATGTCCACATTGGGTTAAACTGGTACCTGCCCCTTCCTTCCCTTTTGGTTTCTGGGCAAGCCAATAGCCCAGAGTTTCTTTCAGAGGTTTGGCAACTGTCCTGGCCACTGGCCATTGAGGGAACTAGCATGGACCTCTGCTTCTGAAGCCCCAGATGGGTAATTCTGAATTGACATTCACATTGTCTTTAGAGGATCTCCAGAGAAATTGGATCCAGTTTCCAGCCAGGGCAACTCCCATGAGCACACCTCTCCATTTCCTCCTTCTTCTGTTTTCTCTGTGCCCCCTTCTCCTGATTTATGGGATCACCCATACACACACCAGAGTCTACTTTGACCTCTCTCCTTAGAAAACCCCAACTAGGTCAGCAAGGAGCACTCAGGAGATGACAATGAGTCTCTTCTTGACATGAAAAATTTAATAGAATATGAGCCCTAGTCATGGGCAGAGGCCACTCTGCATCAGGCAGAATGATCCCAAGCATGGGACATTGCTTTGGCACAGCCCTCCTCCTAGCACTCATAAAAAATGTAAATGTAAATAGAAAAGTGACCTGCCCATCATGAAAAAGAGCAATAATTTAGCAAATTAATCTCGAATTTGCTTTCCCTGCTTGGTTGCCTTTCTCCTTTTATGTGGATAATTGAGAGCATATTATATTAATTTGACAACAACAGAAGTTCGAAAGAAAATTCAAACTCGGGACCGGAGAGATAGCATGGAGGTAAGGCGTTTACCTTTCATGCAGAAGGTCATCGGTTCGAATCCCGGTGTCCCATATGGTCCCCCGTGCCTGCCAGGGGCAATTTCTGAGCACGGAGCCAGGAAAAACCCCTGAGCACTGCCGGGTGTGACCCAAAAACCACAAAAAAAAGAAGAAAGAAAGAAAGAAAGAAAGAAAGAAAGAAAGAAGAGAAAGAAAGAAAGAAAGAAAGAAAGAAAGAAAAGAAAGAAAAGAAAGAAAGAGAAGAAAGAAAGAAAGAAAGAAAGAAAGAAAGAAAGAGAGAAAGAAAGAAAAAGAAAGAAAGAAAGAAAGAGAAAGAAAGAAAGAAAGAAAGAGAAGAAAGAAAGAGAGAAAGAAAGAGAGAAAGAAAGAGAGAAAGAAAGAGAGAAAGAAAGAGAGAAAGAAAGAGAGAAAGAAAGAGAGAAAGAAAGAGAGAAAGAAAGAGAGAAAGAAAGAGAGAAAGAAAGAGAGAAAGAAAGAGAGAAAGAAAGAGAGAAAGAAAGAAAGAAAGAAAGAAGAAAGAAAGAGAGCGAAAAAGAAAGAGAGAAAGAGAGAGAAAAAGAAAGAAAGAAAGAGAAAAAGAAACAAAGAAAGGAAGAAAGAAAGAAAGGAAAAGAAAGAAAGAAGAAAGAGAAAGAAAGAAAGAAAGAAAGAAAGAAAGAAAGAAAGAAAGAAAGAAAGAAAGAAAGAAAGAAAGAAAGAAAGAAAGAAAGAAAGAAAGAAAGAAAGAAAGAAAGAAAATTCAACCTCGGGAGCTGTAAGTTACCCTGATGGGTGTGTCTGGACAATGCCATGAGAAGGTAAGAGCCATGATCCTTGTAAAGCTGGCCCAAGTACTGCATGCAAATGACTTTTTTTTTTTTTTAGTGTTGGAGCCACACCTGGTGGCACTCAAGGGTGACTTCTGGCTCTGAGCTCAAAAAATACTCCTGGCAGGCTAGGGGGATCATATGGGATGCCGGGGATCGAACTGGGGTTGGTCACATGCAAGGCAAAGTCTGGCCTCACAAGTGGTTATTATTATTGATGAAATAGCTGTGCAGAGTACCACAACTCTAATCTGGACATGCACATTGTTGGCTCCGGAGACAAAAACAACTCATTGCAGGGGCATCATTTTCCACATGCATTTATATATCCAGGGAAGAAATTTCATCCGTGGGATGTTTCCTTGCAGAAAAAAATGTCTATCCCAGAAGTGTAATCACCTCCCAATTTCTAGACTATTGCCCCCACACCAGAATGTCTAAATGCCATCAATATTATTTTATTCCATAAGCTGATGGGTACAAAGAACCAATTCCACTATCAGCCATAGTTCTCTCCTAACACACAAAGAGGCTCTCACTTCTGCCTCAGATTTGATCCTTCCTTGGGAAGAGTCTAGGCTGGAAGGCCCAGGGTATATAAAATAGGTGAGATGTGTAGTTGTCCCAAGTTTCAATCTAAATAAGTCTGGCTTGTAATACCAGAAAGGGGTGGTGGGGGGACAAGGGCAGCAGAATCCCCAGCCCTAACATGGAACTGGAAAATGAAACTGGCTCAGCTAAAAGTACCAGCCTATTAGCAGCCAGGATTCTCTCAAGCACTCTGCATGGGGGAGAAAGAAGGAACAAGGAAGTTCCGACTAAATTCCTTGAAGAGGAGATGAAAAATCCACAAAGGTCTCCTAGAAACTGGAGCGCCTGCACTGGGGAGTGACTCAGGAAATATCCACAGCTTAAGAATCGGAAATGAGGGGAACCTTGTTTGGGGGATTGGGCCCTGGTGAAGGAATAGAAAAGAGAAGAGCCAACTCCTGGGTATAAGACTCTAGGGAATCTCCCCACTGTCAGCTCTAGGAGCTGGATAATCAGTCCCCTGCAGCAACACTTCCTTTACCGCTGCTTCCAAACCTCCCAAGACTGAGTCACTCTCTTCCATAGACTCCAGAATCCTTTTTTTCTGTCTAACTGGCAAAATCAGTGCCAATCTGTCAGCGAGAGTTCCTAGAGACTGCAAGGTGAGCAATGATGACCAATGTGTGGCCAAATGTCCCACAGAGCAGGGCAGAAACAGAGCAAGTCCCAGCAGCTTTCAGCCAAGCCCTGCACCCACGCAGTGGCAGAAGTTGAGGAGGCTCCTTCCTGAAGACAGACAGTAATGAAACCTTCCTTGGGGAGCTTTTTGGGCTTCTTAATACAAATGGGGCTGATGATCCTAGTGCAGGGAAGCCCATGGCATAGGTGTTATGTGACTGTGAAATGGATGCAGGCCTTGGACATGTCAGGAAGAAACTCTGAAAAAAAAAACAAAACAGAGTTGAATCTCTTCCCCTGGCCAGTTGCTGCAGCTTGTACAACTGGAATTAGAATGAGTCCAAGTCCCCACTATCTCAGACTGAGTCTTAGTACTGGAAGTTGGCATGTTCCATCTAGTCCTGGGCTGCTGCTGGCTTATAGCTCCGGGCTTTACCTTTGCCTGGAATTTGGGGATTCATCACTTTGCCACTGGTAGCTATTGTGAGATTCTAACTTCACATGAGCAGAATGAGAAGCATCTATGGGCACACTCTACATTTCTCATTCAGGGTTTTGACCTTAAACTTCTAGATGAAATTTCACTTGCAACTCACCACCATCACCCCCCAAATAAGACACAGTCCAGCTTTGTGTCTTAACAACTCAGAACACTTGAATAGCTTTTATGAGAAATGCTGAAGAGAATGTTGCAAGCAGCATCATTCCTGGGATAGTCCCAATTAGAGAGCCAAGTGATCCACTAGACATTGCTAGGCTTCCCTCTTTTTGTCTCACACAGGCAACTCTGAGGGGGTGAGGGAATGGGGCTCAGAATTAAGGTCATGTTAATACTTTCCCCCTCAAGATCAAATAAGTAGGTAATAAGGGGTAGGCATGGAATTTAGAAGCTGACAGATCTGACCTAAGTAAAGTATTATGGAATCCCTGCCAAAAAGGGAAGGGCCCTGAAAATATGACTCATAGACAAAAGAAAACAAAAATAAATAAATAAATAATATATAGGCACATAATGCAGGCACAACTCGAAAATCTTAGGGTATAAAAGTAGCCCCAAATGTCAAGACTTCTGAGCACCTGCTATTTAAAATGACTCTTCCCAGAATGAAAGGCAAATGTTAGGGTTTGCTGAGAAAGGCTAGAGTGTAACTCTCTCCCGAACCCATGAACCTTCTCTATACCCAAGTTCTCCCCACCCACATGGCTGAGAACTCTTGGTTCTGGACATCTGAAGGTGCCTCTTCTCTCCCACCCTGTCACCACCCCCAACCAAGGAGATCTCTTCTCTTTACATGTTTGTGAATGTTTTTTGCAAGGTCTCCAGATAGAGGGCCAGGAGCAGCAGACAGTCCCTGGAGGGCCTGTAGAAGCTTCCAGCAGGTTGAAGGATGTCATGGGGCGAGGTGGATTGAATTAACATAATGACTCCAAACTGCACTAATGTTTCACAGCTTTTTTTATTAGCAATACCAAGATAAGTTATTGAAGCATTTTTAGTATTGTTTTACATTCCATTCATAAATGACCTAACTTGTAACTCAGCATACAGCACACTTAAAGATATAGTTTGACACGTATTCAGAAAGCTACAATTATTATAACTTACATGCCTTCATTACCAGGAACACCTTAATATATCTTCTAATTACTTCAACAATACTCTATTCCAAAAGCACACAAAACCCAGTACAAGTTTACACATTTGCTTCAATCACCATTTCAAAGTTGTGGGTGTCGAGGTGCTGTTCACTAGGATCTTACTGTCATCTGTTCCTGGTTAATATGACAACCTGACACAATATTCAACTAGCAATATTACTGCTTAAATACTATGGAGAAAGAATTACTGAACTTTTCTGTGTTCTTCTAAAGTGTTACAAAATACAGGACAATCAGACACAAGCAGTAATGCCAGAGAGACCAGCGCAGGGCCCACGTCTAGAAGCTGTGGTGAGCTGGCGTAGCAGGCCCTGTCAGCTTCTCACAGCGAAGGGACCTCCAATCCACCAGCCTTTGTCACTCAGGGTTGATGACTGTGAGGAAATTTTCTCTCCCATTCAAGTGACTAAGCCATTGCAATCCATAAATAATGGTGGAACATATGGGGCAGTATTTTTAGCCTCCCTGATTCTTTGCTACATATACTGTAGGTTGGTGTGCCGTGTGTATACACATACCTATGCCAATAGTAATTATTTATTCAACACACATATGTGTATACATTCTTCTCTTGACTTTACATGGTTAACAAGCTGCAGATAGCCACCGAGGAGCACGAACAGACAAGGGCAAGTCCAGCTAGACCGACTAGAACAGGGGGTGTCACTTACCTGCAAGAAAATGTGTAGATTCATTAAACAATCCCAGAAATCATTTAGGCTAGAGGCATTTGAAAGCAAGGGCAGGGTCACAATCCCTAATTGTTTAATGAAATAGTGACAATAAAGCAATATTTATAAAAATTGGCCCTTCTGTCTTTGACTCAAGTAAGAATAGGCTACATGATTAGAGCAAGTTTGCAATTAGATGTGGAGGTGCTGTTGATAAGCACTAAGTAATAGGGGATAATTACTACTCATTTGAAACCTGGGCTTTTCATACAACATCTGAAATTTGAGAGATAACCCGATTCCTTCACCAGCTAAGATGTGGTCTGTCTCACGACAGCTGTCAGTTCCAACTATCACTTTGACTCAGCTGCTCAAGAAAGTAGATACTGAAGCTAAAGCACGGGGTCCCTTCACATGGCTCATGTCAGCCATGAGATCACACATTCCATGTTTGATCCAGCATGGCTGAGCCTTGAAGCATTTGTACTTCCCATAGATGTGAATGTGGATGGGAATGGCAATCAGGCATCATTGTCTTCTCTAGACCCTTTTATCCTCCCTCTCAATTCTATGACATTAATAGAGAAACGTGTGTGTGTGTGTGTGTGTGTGTGTGTGTGTGTGTGTGTGTGTTTGTGTGACACCACACACTTTATTCTCTCTTCTGCACCCAAGGCGCAGTCATGGGCAGAAGGCAATATGCAATCCAGAGAGAATATGATTATGGCAACCAAAATGAAAGCTATCACCAGACTTTTCCAGCTTCTGAGGCACTGTTGATTCAGACAGTAGCTTTTGGTGCCAAAAATATGCAGCAAAAGGAAAGGAACATAAACAAGGCTAAATGTCACCAGTGTTTGCCGACTTACAGACACCATCCATTTGTTTGTTCTGAAATGACGAGTGGACCATTTGGCAAAAACAATGGTATTCACACACAGTTCTATCATCCTGCATTGCAGACGACATCACATCCATGGCATTCCCTTTTAATTTAAATCGGGGGAAGGGAGGATGAGAAGAATGCCAAAGAATTTTAGAAGAGGCTTCCATCCAAGGACGATGCCTCTTTGTCAACTCTGAGCCTATTTGGCTTTGGATGAAGGAAGGAAGATGCTTTCAGAGGTGCCACATTTTGTTGGAGAAAGGGGTAGCACCAATGCTTCATCCAACCAGAGTGAGAGGGAAAGGCTCTGCAACTGGTTGCAAGGTTGCCACAGGGTGTGTGGTTTGCATCAACTTAAAGATTTTGCCTGGGATTCAGAACAAGCTAAATGGCCCTCATGACAAGAGATACACATTCTCACAGGGAGCAGAAGTGACTGAAGTTATAGCTAATCTGTAAATGATAAAGCCAGGCAAAGAAAGAGCAAAGTTGTGCCTGATCCATCATCTCTGCAAGCTAATGCACATGAGAATCAGCTTATAGAGCAAAGGAGAAGAGGAGTGCTTACTCATTTGGCTTTAATAAAGCATGGCAGCTCTGGAGAAAAGACTCTGCTCTGGAGATTCCCCCGAGTCACCCTGGCTCACTGCCCTCCCTCTCCTGAACTGGCTGAACCCGAGCTCCCATGTATTTGGCGAATTTGGATTTTGTGGTTCCTGATTAAATTTAACCTCCATTCTTTATTAGAAATTAAATAAAGCAGAAGCCCCTGCAATGTCCATAGTGCCTAATTGCCATAGGCCTTACCCTCATAGCTTCGGCCTGGCCTAGGCATAGCATAAACCCTATGCCCTGCTGGTTCCTTAGAGATCTCTGGCCATAGAGTATAGCCATTTCTTGGTCTAAGACTGAGGAGGTAGGACTTATTTCCTATTCCAAAGCACTTGCCTTCAGCCAGGAACAGAACTGGGTATGAACCCAACGGGCTGACTGTCCTCATGGGATGGCCTCACGGACAGACAAAATCACCATGAGACCAAGAGATAGCCATCATAATACAAGGGCTTTCTACCTTTGATCTGTGACTGGTGGGTGCTAATTGGATTCCTGTCATCCAGAGATGTCTGGGCATTGGGGGTTTCCTGGCAGCACTATCACATAACTTCACTTCATTATCATGCCCACTGTCTTGTAGTCCTCACACTCTGCCCATAGTGGGGAAACTAGGCTCAAGACCATGGGAAAATGCTCTTTACTATATGTAGTAGTATGGCCTTGTAGAAATGGTACCCAAGTCCATCAGGACTCTCTTGTATCCTGCTTGGTTTTACTTGGCAATAGAGGGAGGCCAGTGGTTACTTTCCCCTACAACTTCTCCTAGTCCAGTGAAGAGAAAGGAGACAGAGAACTGTGACTCTTCTTTCAGGACAACTGAGAGCCACACAATCTTCTTTCATAAGAAATGGGGGCAGCAAACTGTGCCCAACTCCACGTCATGTTCTAATGAGTCAAGTTTTTTTTTTGCTTGTTTTGTTTTGTTTGGGGGCCACACTTGGTGACGCCCAGGGGTTACTCCTGGTTATGTGCTCAGAAATTGCTCCTGGCAAGGGGAATCATATGGGATGCCAGGGATCGAACCAGATTCATCATGGATCTGCCAGTGCAAGGCAAACGTTCTACTGCTGTGCTATCACTCCAGCCCCTAGTGAGTCAAGTTCTATGTGAACATGGACAGTTATGGAAGAGAGCTGATTTAGGGTGACCCAGTAGGATGAGTGCTAGGATAAGAGGCATGGCTTTGCTAGCCAAGTAAATTCCCTATCAGGCTTGTGAGGTAATTCCTGGAAAGCCCTTGCCTGGGAAAGAACTGCTGGTAAAGCAGTTCAGACCTCCTGCTTTGAGAAACCAGTGAGATTTGGGGAGAACAGAGGTAACGTGGTAAGAGATAATTTCATCATGCATTATAGGACATATGAGGTGAAGAGATTTCAATAGACTCTTTATTTTTAGGAAGAGTTCCTCAATTCACATTGTTATAGAGATCTTCAGTCTCAGTCTGTGGGTCAGAAAAGTACCTTCCCAGTAAGCTGGAGATGATAAATCAAGACTATTGGTGTTATCACCATCAGTGATCCTGCTTCTTGCTTGCTGTTGCCAAAGCCATCAGATCATGTGGCCACATGTGATGGACATGTTAATGGGCTCTCCCTGCTCAGATAGCTCCTGAGATGAGGAAACTGCAGGGAGGGGAACTTTTTAGGGGTTAAGGGAACATGCTCTTCTCACTTCCCTCCCCTAAATCAACTTTATTTATTCCCCTATCAATTCTATTCATAGACTCACTGCAAACTGCTTGGAAGAACCAGTACATATTAGAGTAACCTCACCAGCTAACTCAGGTAGGATTTAGAGTGGCCTGCTTCCCCTATAAATCCATCAGTTCTGGGGTGCAAGTTTTTTTGCCACATGATACACACTAAAACCCAGACTTTGCTGGTCCCTCAAACCTTCAAGTATGACTGATCTTGGGGCTGGAGTGATAGCACAGTGAAAGGGCATTTGTCTTGCACTCTTCTGACCTGGGACAGACCCAGGTTCGATTTCTGGCATCCCATATAGTCACCCGAGCCTGCCAGGAGTGATTTCTGAGTGCAGATCCAGGAGTAACCCCCGAGTGCCACTGGGTGTGGCCCCAAAACTCAAACAAACAAAAAACAAGTATGACTGATCTTACAGTTTGTCAAAGCTTCTCTACTTAGAAATGCTGCCTGAATACTTGCTGCTTCCCTATCATACCAGAGGACAGAAATTCTGCCTCATCTTTCCTCTCTTCCTCATTAAATACTCCTGTGGACTGTGTCCTATTACAAGGTTAAACCCTTTCCTACAAAATTCATGGTACAGTTGGTTCCCTGGTGCCACATTTTTCAAGAAAATGAAGTCCAGGCCTGGACTCTGGAAGTCACCTTAAGTAATGGAAGCTTTAAGTGGAGCAGGTTTTATATAGCCCAACCCTGAGTGGAATCTGATAGTCTAAAGCAACAAGGTGTATCCTCCAACTTAAGCAAGGAGAGGCTGTGTTCTCTTCACATCTGGAATGTGTCTGCAACAGTTCTTTCCATGGGAGACTTGTGAAAACCCAACCTCCTGACGGGCACCTAGGTCCCTGATATATCTCCTATACTGTCTGAGTAAACCCATTTTTAGTTGTCATTCTCTACATTGGGGTTAGAACTGCATTATCTATGAAGGGGCTCAGGGTGCAGATATGACCCAGATCCATGACATCAAGAAACATAAGACCCAATATTTCAAAGACAAGTAGGCAGCAGGAGCATCAGGAAAGCATCTAGAAGCAGTGTGTGCTGCCTCCTGGTCATTCATAGACCCAAGGGTGAAGTTAGCTTCTCTGACTCATGTTTTAAGAACTGCTGAGCTTGTGGGCAGCCACAGAATTTGAACAGGTTTTTATAGATGCTTCTTCAAACACTTTTACCTCCATGAGACTAGAAGCAGATGGACATTAGTTCTTCTGATAAAACTGTTTCTGGGGCATTGAAGAAGGGATTTGGTTTTATGAACCAGACAAAATCAGGCCCCATACTCTGCTGAAATGATAAATATTAGAATAATTTTTTGTTTGGCAAAGCCCAACTTCTTGAAGAAGCCAAATATCAAGCTGATAGACCAACTTGGAAATGCCTATCTACTTTGGGGAGGACAAGATAAGTTAAATATGAAGAATATTTGAGGCTTGTGAAGCCACCATGAGTTCAAATTGTTCAGCCATCACCTGTGCTTTATGAAGAGCTAGTAAACAGATGTTAGACTGTTTAAGAAAAATACCCATTGCAAAATCCAAAGGATATAAGTTTTCCTCTCTGATATTATATATTTTTAGAATTAATGATTATTATGAATATTGGGATATAGCATCCAGTAAGATAATTAAAAAAAAAAAGATTTCCCTATGGTGGGAGAGATATGAAAGTTTTGGAACTGGCCCAGCATGGCTGAGAGGAAAGAACTTCAGAAAAAGGAGTGGTGCTTACACCTTACCAGAAGCAAACCCTTCCTTTCCAGCTCCCAACCTAAAAGAAAAGAAGGTGGAAGTGAGCCCTCATGAAATGTACAACTTGTATTCTCAGAAAATAGCATCTTAAGGTTGGAATTTGTTTTAGCTTCTTAATATGAGTTCAAGGTGGTGCTGAGGGTCAGGGAAAACACCAGGATTCACCTTCTATCTAGGCCAGTCCTATGATCCTTAGATCCCATAAGGAAAGGGACCACAATTTATACCCCAAGTAATATAAGCTGTCTAAGGGAAGACTTTTGCATTTCCCTTGTAATATTATGTCAGGGGAATATTATGTTCTACTTTTGGGGGAAGTTTGAGATGTGCCTCAGAACAAGGAGGTGTGAGGGAAAGGGTTCTTGGGACAGAATAGCTTCCCCACTGCTGCCTTCCCTGCCACCCTGTCTATGTAAAAGGAAACCACTGGGCAAGCTTCCTCCAAGTCAGGCAGCTTTCACTCAGCATTGAGAGGAAGATGGGAAAATTAATAGGGGTAATATGAGCTTATTTCAATAATAATGAGTTTATGAACATGCCAGGTTTTGATCTTTTCTGATGCATGGATTCCTGGCAAGAACTATGGTCCTATGTAGGTAATTGAAAGAACTGAAAATAGACTTTAAAAAAAATCCAAACAACAGTAAGAAAAAACCCACCCCATCACAAACTTAAAACAGCAATAAAAGAAAAAGATGCAAATATCTCTCCCCGAGAAGAAAAGGCAAAAAATTTGGACTCAAATAAAACCCTTTTCTCCTTCATTTAAATATTGTGTTTAACAGCCTCAAAAGTAATGAATTGTGGATAGCTAAAAATAGAAGTGGGGGTTCTGGTTAATGGGGCCTTGTGAATCATTCAACATAGGAACTGTCAATATTTTTTAAGCTGTCATAAATCCATTTAGTGATTTTTGACAATTCAAAAAAATATCTCTGGCTGCTTGATCCAGTTCTTAGTGAATTAAGAAAGGCAAGGGGAAAAAGAAATATATCAATTTAAATTATGAAACAAGTCCAACTTTCCAAATCCTTCTATGTGCTGAAAGACAAGGCAGGGTTCTGAAACTGAAAAATTCTCTTTCATCCTCTTTCTTCCTTTCCTCTTTCAACAGGTGACAGAGACAAAGGAGATCCAGTCTCAGGTAAAAGAGCATCTGGTGCATCTATTCCCAGTGAGGGTACCTTGGCAGGGATTAACATGCCCACCCCATGAACTTCTCTTCAGAGAGAGGCTCCCCAAGAATATCTGAGTACAAGAGAATGACTTGATTCTTCCTGCCCACCCCATATGATTCAATTCTAGGCTGCAAATTTATCATTGCTTTTTAAGACCTGGAATTCTTTAGGGGCAACCATATTCTTTAAGGAGGCAAGGAAGTGCTAATTTGCTAACAAGATCAGGCAGGCATAAATCCAAGACACACAGGGTCACAACACTGCTAACCAGGGACTTCACAAATGTACATTTCTTGTTAGAACAATAGACAGACAGGTTAAGAAACAGACGGACAGAAGGCAACAGTAGAAGGCCAAAGTCACAGTAACTGCCATTTGGTATCTCTAACGGTGAATCACAAAAACTCGCAAACCCCCTCCATATTTGGAGAGAGGGCTGCTTTATTTCTACACTGTGGTTAGTGTGATATGATTTTAGTATCCTCTAAGACGAGATAAAGAAAAGCTTAAGAAAGTAGATTTGGCTGAGCAAAGCAGTGAGGAATTGTCTTTAGGCGTCTTATGCATAAGTTGAAAATACTGAAAAGTTTGCAAGTTACCATGTCATTTTTAGTTTGGTTTTTTTTTGTTTTGTTTTGTTTTGTTTTGTTTTTTGGTGTGGTTATTTTTTTTTTCAAATTTTCCCTCTTTCAAATTATAGATTAAAAACGGGAGCAGTTCACACTGCAAGCCAGCACCCCCTTTTCTACGCCTTTCATACAGGCATTTCAGATCATTTTGAAGCAAATTGGAGCACAAAATATGAGTTCTAAAACTTAATGATATTGACTTTCATGATTGTCTATGATGCATATATAGCCTTGTTGTTGTTTTAATGTTTAGTTCAAAATTTGATGAAGGATAAGTCTACCCCATTTTTGTAAAATGCACAATTCAGCACTGATGTTTTGGGAAATGAACTAAAGGAAGAGGATTCTAAAACTTACCACACAAGTCTGGCCTCTTGATACATCCAGAATTGGCCGCACTACTTGCAAGTCCGTTAAAGGCTGCTAAGCCATCGGCGCTATAGGCCCTGAGGACCGACAACATGTTCATTGGCTTCTCCAGGCCCTGGGGACCCCGCTCTGGCTTGGGTAGCCCCACCGAGGGGTCCTGGGCCACAAGAAGGCCCGGCCCATGCCACTGCTTCTCCGATGCCTGGGTTAAAGGTGAGACCAGTCCCTGGATGGGCTGAGATGTGTCAGTGGGCAGCAGGCTGTCTCCACCATCATTGTTGCTGTCCTTGCTGAGGGTGGATTGCGGCTTGCTCACCATCTCCGGCTCTGTCTCAATGTCCTCTTCGTCGTTGTTTTCTCCCTTGGAGGAAGAGTCCATGTCCTCGGAGGAGGCGATGTCAGAGAGGTCGTCAGTAGTGTTCTTGTTTGTGGTTTCAGGGATCAGGATTGGGGTATCATCTTCCGAGAGGGCCTTCCCATCAGGTTCCTTGTTGGGGCAGGAGCTGGAGGCTCCTGAGCCAGCCATGCCTGGGTAAACCCCAAACTGCTTGTAGAAGTCAGACGGGAAGTTACAAAAGGCAGGGTCCATGTGGCCAGGCCATGGGCCACTCCTCTGATCACCCAGAGTCTCTTTGACCTGCCTTTGGGCTATCTTCTCAGGTGCTGCTTCTAGAGGACCCATCATGTTAGAGAGCCCCAACTCCTTGTTTGATTGTGCAGATGACAGGAGAGCTAGTTTGCTTGCCTCTCGGGCCTGATCTTTGCAATTGACAGCAACCCCAATGGCATTTTCTTTGCGTTTTGCTTTGCCCAGGTGATTGGCCTGCAGGTGAAGGGCCATCAGCTCCATAGATGATGTGGTGAAAGCACAAAACAAGCAGCCGTGCCATGCGATGCTGTCCTGCACAGTCACTGATGAGCCTGGCAGAGTGGCGGCATCTGGCCGCACCGACAGGTCCAGCGGCTCATACTGAGATTTCTCTGACTTCCTGGGGGCTGACTTAGCACCCGCCTTCTCCTCCCCACTCTCTGCCCCATGCACTTTTGTGGAAGGAGGATCAGACAGGGCTTTGTCCTTCATGTCCTTCTCCTTCTTCAAGGAGCTTAGAACAAAGCTGTCCATAAAAGCTTGCAAGGACCCTTGAAAATTCACGCCATTGCTTACAATGCTTTGATAAGCCCTTCCGATTTCAGAGAAGTGGCTGCTTTTGGAAGGAAGGTCAGCGCCCTTGAGAGTATCGGTGGAGGTCTCCGAAGACAGGCCAGTGGCTTGGCCTGCATGATCACCCGATGAGAGCACCCCTGATGTCCACTGCTGGGAGGCAGGGCCCCCTCTGAATTCAATCCCAGGGAGACCCTTAAAGGCCCCCCGGAGGATGTCGGGTCTGATAAACAAAGCAGCTTTGCTGGCCATCTCGTCCCGGTGGTCTGGGACCGGGGGCTGCCCAGACAATGGTCCTGCTCCATTCTGCCGCTCCCGGTGGTGCCGTTCTAGGTGGTACTTGAGGGAGGCTGACTGGGTGCCAGCGTAGTCACAGTGGGGACATTTGTAGGGCTTCTCACCTGCAGGATTCAGGCAGAGGGAAAAAAAAAAGAAAAGTTTTCTCTCATTTGGGGCTGAACAAGGCTAGAAAGGATCAACATTTGTTCTTGGAAACAAAGCAGCTCAAACTAATAATTAGTTAGAGAACAACTGTTTTTTAATAGAAGAATAATTCGTACTCTTACGCTTTTTTAATGATTTTGTACCATTTGGGACTATTCAGGAATGACATACTATCTACACACAATTAGCTATCTTTTTCTTTATCTAACATGTGAAAACGGCTGTAGATTTAAAAGCTATGATTATGAAAATTAAGCATAATAATTTCAACCACAGTGATCATTAAAAGTAGAAGTTTAAAAAGACAAAGTATGTAACAAATGGGTGGTTGCAATATTTTGTGTATACAATAGCTCTAAAACTTGTTTAAATGATACACATGGAAACCATTTTTAAACCTAAAAATTTTATGGCACTGTTACGCAAGACTGAAATGAATGATTTAAGTCTTGCTCTGCAGTAAATCATGGATATAATTAGCAAATGGCATACTGCACAAGTAATTTATCATTATTTGCAGGGCACCATTCCAGACGGCTCAGATATCTGCAGACCTACTGCATTGTTTCTAAATAAAGAACTATAAATACCGATTCTATAAAATATTAATACCATTACAGTGCATTATGATTGCAGCATGTAAAGACATATAGTTAAGATAAAAAGCAGTCAATAAAACTTAAAAGAAAATGAGTAATAAAAAGGCACAAAATATATTAAGTTTCTGTATTTGAAATTAACATTATCTACTGGTCTTGGTAGTGCCTTAAATTTGTACTAATGGCAAACCTAATGCTCCGGTAGTAAAATGTGTAATTTACCTATAATAAGCACTTTCTAGAGAATAAAAATAGCTTTAAAGAGTGTTTTAAAACATATAAGATAATTTTCATGAATTAAATATTTATTTAAATTCAACACTGAACTTCTATTGTTCTTTCTACTGCAGAAGAAACACTATAACATACAACAGAGCAGAGACCTGCCTACATTATAAGAGAGAGGAAACAAGAAGGATAAACAAATGGATTAAAATATAGTTTAAAGATTTTCTGGCAACTGAGGGTCTTTTCTAGACTTTGGAGTTGATCAGTTCTCCAGAAGCAATGGGACTTATAGCAGATCTAGTTAGCTCATTCACAATATTATCTGGTCAATATACACAATTCTTTCTCAAATACCAACACCACCACCTCAACCTCTTTTCTATTGTAAACTAGGCTGATCTAAAAAAGTGACCGCACATCTCTAAGGAGTGAAGTGTTCAAAGACATGGTAGCATGTCTGCTCTCAATTGAAGCCCTAACTTCTAGTCTTTAGGCATTGGCTTAGGACATGATACTAGAGGAAAGGACTGAGCAGGAGGCCTGGACTCTGAGCTCAGAAGAACCATCAGCCCAGATTGTGTGCAGGGACCTTGGAGAAATTGCTCCTGCCCCATTCAAAATGGTAGCAAGTGCTACTCTCTCAAACCTAGAGGCAGCTGTAGGTCTCCTTTCGATCTAGACAGAGTACAGGTTGGAAAGCTACTACTTTAAATGTGAAGGTCCTATTGTCTCTGGTTTGACTAAAGACATGGTTGGAGAGAAAATCATTCACTGGAGGTAAAGGTGCAGTGACACAGCCACTGCTCCCCACTTCTTGGAGCTGATCCCCATGTGGCTCAAGTTCCCTTTAGCCAATGCTGTTTGTGAATCTCAGCAGTACCAGCTCTGAAACCTCTGTGGCATGATGGAGAAGGCACTTTGGGGCTGACCTGCAGGCCTAGTGCCAGCAGAGCAGATGCAAGCCTTGAAGCTGAGGGGCAGCACTGGCATTTACACCAGGAAAGTCAACAGGGAATCCAGATCTGGCCCATGGGTGAGTTTGACTCTGGGGTGGGGTGGAGGGGGCGCCATGAGTGAGGGCTAATGGAGGTGTGGTCTTGCAGGTACTGAGCGAGACTCAAATTGTATTTCAAAAATGCACCTGGAAATGATTAAGCACATTTGGCAAAGGGTTTGTAGAGCGCATGGGCATTCATTAGCAAGAGCCACAGAAGGAGAATGTGGACTTCTGCCTGCAGGCTGAGGGGTGGGGGTAGGGGAGCAGTCTTTCTGGGTAGATTTGCAGCGATGCACAAAGGATGCTTCTTTCCAAGGGACACATGTTGCAATGCACATTGGCACTGCTATTCCAGCTGCACAATGCATTAGAATCTGGAGGTTTATGTATGATCTAGGTGCACAGTGGTTCTACCCTGGATGTGGAATGAGGGTCAACTGTATGTGTGGTAACACCTGTGCACCTTTGGGATTCTGCTGCAGAAAATGTTAAAAATCACACTTTGACTCACATACTCAGCTCTTGCCCCACTAAATGATTACACTTTGATAAAACAAGTATAACTGCCCAAAGGAGCCTTAAAAATGCTGGTATCTGCTCCAACCTCCACCTCCATCAATGCTGAGTTAATTCCACCCCAGGGCAGACTGAGCTCTTTGAAAACCCTACTAGAGGCTCTATAAGAGAACCAATTCAATGTGGAGAACAATTGTGTAGAGACTCTATGGAAAAACTACCCTTTGGATAAATACTAAGAATAGCTTACATAGAAAGCTATCTGGACCTCTGGATACCTAGGGGATGTTGGGAGAGTTGGAACCAGGACTATAATGCAAAAGCAGAATGTTTATCTGACACAAGAGTCCCTCTTTGCTTCTTTGGTCTGAATGTGAGAAGCTGGAGCACATGTATTCTAAGGTCTCATATCTACTCAAAAATGTGTGTCAATAACATACATAAGTCTCAAACACGAACCAGACATATGTCCATACATGTACAAACTGCACATCCAGAAATTACAAGTGTAACTCCTACAACTTCTGACTGAATAAATACATGAACAGCTCCTACCTGGGAATAAGGAGAATCAAAAATATAAGGCCCTTTCTTCAGAAGAGACATATTCAACCCAGAGACAGTTATATATATATACACTATACACACATCACACCTAGACATATATCCATCATGCACACTATAATCAGATATAATCTACAGCCCCAAACACATACATCTCTCATATCACACACATACCTACATACTCACATCACACATACCTAAAATATATACATCAACCTCACAGATGCACAAAACTGACACCACAAATATACACTTTACCCATATACACAACTCATACTATATACATGCACACTCGCCACATCACTTTCACAAGCACATTTGTACCACCTTTTACCACAATTTTACTTTCAAACATGCATGTCATTCATACCACACACACATAATCCTCACACATTTTTCATATCACTCACATCACACACATAACCAACTCTCTCTCTCTCTCTCTCTCTCTCTCTCTCACACACACACACACACACACACACACACACACACACACACACACACACACACACCTAGCAACCTAGCAGGAGATAATGTTTTTCCTTATCCCATTGTTCTTTTAAAGTCCAAAGTAGGCTCTGGCCTCCACTGTTCCAGGGGAAAAAGGCCAAAGCTGAAAATAAGGGTTGTTATTTGTGTAGGGTAGCATTTGTGTCTCCAAGGATTCAGGTTCTGTTGAATAGAACTGCCCAGCGAGTTTTCACGGGCCACTTTATTATCACATGACATAGATTCTGGCCTTTTTATATGCAGCACATAGAAAACAGAATCCCTCCATCACTCCATCATTCTCTCTTTGCTTCTACATCCTGCCTTCTTCCTAAGGTTGGGCTTAAATGTTTTCTCCTTGTCTTTTCCCTGTCACCCAAATTCCTGAATAAATATGCTCGAGAGTAAGTTCAATGGATAAACCCCCAAACCTTTAGATTTGTGTTTAAAAAACAAAAAGGGGGAAAGGCTTAATTTATAATTTTACTCCCTAAGTAGTTGGAATACCCCCAATTACTCTATGCTTAAAACCTTTCCTGAGATTCCTCTCACAAGGGCTACAGGTAAATGCCCTAGAGTTCTAGTGGCCTCCATGGAATACATTTCTAGCCAGCACAGCCAGCCCAAGGGATGTTGTCATCTGGGGTGACTGAACCCCTGGAGAAAGGCAGGACAGCTTTAGGTTCTCCTTTCCCACTGGAAACAGCCAGCTGTTTCCCAAACATCTCCCACAGGACACATTTCATAGTGTTCAGGAGGCAAACTTCTCACACCAGTGGCCAAGGCCCCCTGGGGAAAACCTATCAGTACATTCAGCAGGTTCTGTGGGGAGGGGGTCAAGTCTGCCCTGCAGACAAATGCCAAGTCCACTTGTGCTGAGTATGGGTTTCAGTCTATATCTGAAAGCAGCTGGTGGCAGGTTTGAGCCTGAGCATGCTGGCTTGATTCTAACAATGCCATAGCTTCTATCATAAACCAAGTCAATGGTACTCAGTCCCCTGCTCCTGCCTGACTCTACTAAGATGTGGTTGTGTGACCTACAAACAGGCAACTCTGGAGCATGCTTGCAGCACTGGCTGAGTGACTGGCCACTTAGACAAACAATGACTAGTCCAAGACTACAGGGGTATAGATTTCGGTAAGACTGCCCCAAGCTTCCCAGAGGCCATGAATTCATTGGTCACATCCATGATGTTTGATGTTCATTGGCTTTATGTCTGTCCATGTAGGGAAATATATACACATATGTTTTAGAGCCAGAAAGACCACAGAAAGATTCCCTGTGGAGGAGCAGAGTAGAGGCGAATGCCTTTACCAACCAGCTATGGGCACAATGACTTTCTAAGCAAAGCCAATCATATCTGGACTTCCATATGCACTCCCTTGCTTCAAGCTTTGAGAACAATCTTAAAAACTAAGATGACCCCTATTCTAGATATGATCTGGGTGGAGAGAGGACACTATACTGAGTCCTTCTCTAGACAAAAGGGAGTAGGACACAGGTGGTCTTTGTAGGAAAACCATTCATAATATTTTAAAATAATAAGATCTTGGCTCACATGATGTATTTCTAGCAAAGAGGTTTTGCTAGGGGAAAAAACAATAAAAACAATTGCCAGTTCATTTCCAGTCAACTAATAAAATTACTGGAACAATTTTAAGTCACCCATTAGAATAAGATGCATGTTCAAGTTTGCAATACGATCGGTAACTTCTCCAAAGTGTTGAGGCATATAGTTTTAGAAGTACATGTCTGAGTGTTTTACTTCATTTACTGTGACTAGCTAGAAGCACACTTGCCTGTCTTTATGTACATGAGATGCTATAGGCAGCCTCTATGAACTGGATTGAAAATTTGGAGATACTCAGAGCATATTTCCAACATGCCTCTCCAAAACAACAGATAAGTGTGTGCTACTTGCTTCCAAAATCTCATCATTGAGCTTTTCATTTTGTTTTGTTTTGTTTGGTGCCCACACCCAGTGATATTTATGGATTGCTCCTGGTTCTGCTCTTAGCAATCACTCCTGGCAGGCTCAAGGGATCACATGTGGTGTGCCAGGCAAGTAACCTCCTATATTATCACTCTGTTCTTTTTTATCATGCATTTAAGAAATGTTTTGTGCTTCTCATATGTTTCTTGCCTTTTCTTTCCTTTTTTGTGTGTTAAATGTTCAAATGTGCTTTCACTTTCAAGGTAACTGAATTTTTCCCCCCTATTTGAATTCTCTATTTGATATTTATATAGTCTTTCTACATGTCTTTACTTAGTTAATACCAGGAGAGATAAATATGGTGGTGCCTTTGCAGTGAAGCTTCAGTCCATTAATATAAATTGTACACTAATTCCCCCAAAGCATATATATGTTGTAAACCTGAAGACTTTTCACACAGCTGCTTATTGCTAAACAGTGCCTTGTCCAGAAGGGGACAATCTGTGTCTCTAATTGCTGTCACTGAAGCCGAGATTCATTATGTGACTTTCCCATTAAAATGTGAGCATTAATTTGTATAATGAAATATCGCCCACTGCAGTGTTCATTAGCCATGCCCTACTGTATACGGCACATTGTTAGCTACCTAGAAACTGTAGTTAATTTCACTAATGGATATTTCCCTACTTAGTGTTTGGTAGGAAATTTATACTGTAACATTACCTCTTAAACTTTTAAGGAAATTTAAATTCAATCAATTATTTTCAACAAAAGTTTGGGATGTCATTAAGGCAGAAAGAACAGGGATGGGGGACTGGGGAGAAATAAAAGGGGTGTTTTAGTTCATCTTAGAAATGGAGAAATGATAAAAATCTTAATCCAAAAGAAAAAAAATCATCTTTTTTAAGGCAAGAAGCAAGAGAATTCCCCCTCCCCATCATTATTTAGGTGTCTGTCTCCAACAAAAGAGACTACAACGTAGTCTCAGCTAAAACCCACAGGGGAGGTCAGGACGATGGCTCAGAGGTGCATATATATACTTTGATTGTTGGAGAGAGGCCTGGGTTCTATCCCTGGCTCTTTGTGTCCCCCCCCCCCAGTGTGCCAGGAGCAACACCCCACTCCACTCCCTGCCCAGCATTACACTGGGCATTTCCCCGAGCACAGCTAGGTATAATCCAAAACAAAAACAAAAATAAGGAAAGCATTCTTTAATCAATGAAGTTTTGCAAATGCATTCAGTGTGCTTTCCTACAGGATAAATAAGCTGGCTCCCTTACTGAGAAGGGAAACTAGAGAAGCATGGAAGGAAAAGGACATGAACAGTGAACTCTGTACCATCAGGGTTAGGGGGTGCAGTGGAATGGAAAAGCCATTTTCAAAAAGGCAGAGGGAGGTATCACTTGGGGAGGCCCAGCTAGTAATTCCATGGCCCCTTCCATGCTAGAGGGCAGGACATAGAGGTCGATTTCCTGCTTCACCACCGCCCTAACATCCCTATGCTGAGAAGGAAACTGAGGCACATGGGAATCAAGGAGGCCTGGCCTCGAGTTGGTTTGAGTTAGGAGTAAAGGATGAGCCAGGGCGCACAGTACTTCCCTTGGAAATCGCCGGGAGGCTGCGTCAACACACCTTGTGGGTACAAGTCACTTCCTTTCCTCCCGCTGGTTAGGGTATGGACACACACTGTCAAAGAAATGGTGCATTAATTGCCTAAATAGAGCCAAAAATTCAACCCGAAATAGCAATACAACCCGGTGGTTAGGAGAACAGGATTTCAAGTGAGGCAGCTTTGGTTCTTGCCCCAGTGCAGGGCAAGTTGGGCTAGAACCTGTCCCCAGGGCTCACATGAGTTGACCCATAACTGTTGCTGTGCTTGCACTGACCATGTGCTCCACCACTCTGAGGTTAGCAGGTTGTTGGCATGGCTGTGTAGACTGAGGCAAGTGAGGTCCCAGATCACCCTCTGCAGGGCACACAGCCCTGTGGGGACACTATCCCACTCTGGTCGGGTGCTACAGGAAACCAATGCAGGCTTTTTATAGAATAAATTCCATCAAGAGGCCAGACAGTTTGATCCAGATGTGCTCACACAGTGCAGCCAGATGAGCAAACCACTGGTTTATGGAGAGGGAAAAACGGACAGGATTTATTTGTAATTAGTCCTTGTACTTGGTGCTTTCAAGTTCTCAGGAGTGAATGGGTTTATTACATTTCTCACAGGGTTTGCTGCCAAGACCATAGGCTCCTCCAGAAACCTGGCATAAGGGAGCACCAGGGGAGCAGGCATCACCCAGCCTGCAGAGATAACCCAGCCCCATCAACCTCCTGTGCACAAACAGGCAACTGAACCCTGTGAGGACAGAGTGGTGTCAATGGAGAAATGAGTCCAGGGACAACCCTGCCCTGGCAAACTGCAGGCCAGGGTACAATGCAGTCAGCTGCAGGCTGGGGAACTTGGACATTTGTTTCAGGGAATTTGGGCGCATCTTCAGAGTGGAGTGGATGAGGATGACACAGAATCAACAGACTGTCCCCGTGGGTGGGCAAAGCTGATTGCTGAAGGCCCCAACAGAATAGCAGGTATAGTAATGACCCCCTGACTGCCCTAAGCTGAGACTAAACTGGGATTCACTACGTGGCTTCTCAGACTTTGACAGATCTCAGACCCTTCTGCTTTCCAGCATCTCCTGCTCATCAACTCTGGACCTCTCAGTCTCCATGGCCAATGGATCATTTCTTATATTTGCTCTTTCTGTGTCCCTCTCTGCCTCACTGAATATACTGATATAGATGCACATGTATTGTTTGTAAACAGATCAAGTTGCTGATTGATCAGATAAATTGGTATATATGTAGACAGATGACAGCTATGTAGATATATTGTGTAGACAGAGATGATCTATGCCTCCCCTAGCAGGCAACAATAAACCTGCCTGAATGAGTGATCTCTCAGATCCATTGGTCTTGGGGGTCACCTATGTCATCTGGGGAAATCTTCCCACTCAGATATTTTTTGGATTGAGTCTGGCTGGAGCTCCAGGGACAGCAGAAACCTTGCTATCTGCAGAATCTCCTAGCCCAGGTGTTCAAGTAACTTGCTAGGTTACCTCTCTAGGAAGCAGAGGCTGGAGGGGAAAAAACTTGAGTTCATTCTGTGGAGTCAGAAGGGAAAGTGGATTTTATATGTGGATTTTATTCATGGCTGTTATATAATTTCTCGTTAAAAAATGGAAAACGGAGGCCGGTGAGGTGGCGCTAGAGGTAAGGTGTCTGCCTTGCAAGCGCTAGCCAAGGAAGGACCGCGGTTTGATCCCCCGGCGTCCCATATGGTCCTCCCAAGCCAGGGGCAATTTCTGAGCGCTTAGCCAGAAGTAACCCCTGAGCATCAAACGGGTATGGCCCCAAAAACCAAAAAAAAAAAAATGGAAAAGGATAAAAAAATGCAGAGAATACACCGTTTCATATTCCAATCAATTAAAATACAGTATCCACTGATTTTGTACATTGGATTACTGTACATATGGATTTTTCTTGTACTCCTATGGGCTCACTATTGAAAAATTTGAAAAGATGCCATTCTGGCAAACTATCTTCTGACTCCCAGGTCACTGCCCCCAGCCACATCACTTGGAAATAAAGATCAAAGGTGGGGTAGGCAACCTGGCACGTCCCCACACCTGCAGGCCTGCATGAACTCATCCATTAGCAAGTAACTTGATTTTGATTTCTAATTACTCCTGTAATCTACACTTTTACATTGTCATAATGGATGTTTACTTTGGTGATTTATAACAGGTTACACTTTCTCTTTCCATTCAAACACACAAGTGTAAACAGTTTCCAACTCCTTTGTTCTTTGATAAAGAGGACATTGATCTTTATCCGGTTACCATGTTGCCTTTTACACTGAAAATGCTATTGGGGTGGGTGGGCATGATGTTTCTAATACTTTTATCATGTTCTTCCTTATTCTGGGATGTTCTATAGTGGCCCACCCTGTCTTGCTGTTCTCAGGATCCCTAAAGACTACCGGTCCCAAAACTCTGAAGCTTGTGAAGCAAAGGTTCAGAAAACCTTCTTTGAAGTTTTAAATTGTCCCAAAGCAGTATCCGTTGGCTTCTACCGAGATCAGCAGGACTTTTACTTTCATTAGTCCTAGAATATCCTGTGGTGTGTGTCCTTTGCCTCATGAGCAACAGATGGGTAAAGAGGAAGGGCAGCAAAGAACCATACTAGTGGGGAAGTGTTTATCTTTTTTTCTGACCCAGACTTTCAATCTGGGCAAGTCCAAGTGGACACCTGGTCTGTAGTGAATAAAAGACATGCGAGAGACTTTATTCTCCTATTGACTTCCCAGTGGAGGGCGCCCTAGAGTCCAGTTCACCATTCCCAGTACCACATTCTGCCCAGGGAGGGGACTACCTATCGCAGTGGCCCCTGCAGATCCTGGATGAGCCCAGTGATCACTGGAAAAGTTTTGCTATGAAGATAACTTGGTGCCCAGTTCTGAATGTGGGGAGTGAGTCAGGACACACGACTGGTAGAGAAATGTCAGAGTCCCAAGACATGAACTGGAGGAGCCTTTACCAAGCAGACTCCTGGGAAAGTTTTCTAACCCCACCAGGAACCCAGCACCTGCTGCTTGCAGCCATGCAGAAGCTCCTGATATGGGTGTGGGGGTGACTAAGGCTGACAGGGACCCCTCACTGTCACTGCTCTCTACCATATCCTCATTACTCAGTCTTCTAAATAACTGGATTTCCTCAATTATGTGTAGTGTACTGATGAGCCCTGAGGTTCTGGAAATCAGCAATAAAAGAGAGGAACACTCTCACCACCACTGTGTTAATCAGCACATAGGAAATGGATGGTGGGAACAGGGTGTTCTGTTGAAAAGAACATATCACTCCCCATGGAATTCACAGACATCTCCAGGAGGAGCTCAAGCTGCAGCCAAGCCCCTATATGTCTCTGGAGGAGGAACATTACAAGGGAGTGGGGTGCTACAGCAGACCCAGAACCCCTTTTCTATGGAGTCATGGTGGGGTGTGGTGGAAGAGATGCTGAGGATGAACAGGGTGCAGAAGGATGTGGCATCACTGCCTGGCTAGAGAAGAGCCCTTTGTCTTGAATGAGGACACAGGCAGGAAAGTGCTCGGGGAACCCCAGAGGTCAACTCTGAGCAAGGACAGAGGTACCTGGCCACTGTGATCACCTGTCCTCCAGGCTCCGCTTGAGTCTAATATATTTGCAGGTGCCAAATGAAAGACACCTCGGCCTGCACCACACACTGAACACCAGGCTCCAACGTACTAACCATCCTGTAAAACCCTGAGTTTCATTGATTCCTTGGGAAATAGGCCACAATTATTTTTGAAAATAGATGGCATATTTGTCTATCCTCTGAAGCAGCTCATGCGCCAATAGATAAAGTGTCAGGAGAAAAAAATCAAAGAAAATGGAGGTGTCCATATCTCACATAGATTTTTCTTTGTATTGGCAATGTGCAAACAACTAACAGAGATTCTGAAAAGCAGCAGGAGCCAGAGATGAGGCAGGAAAGCTTTTGCTGCAAGAGGCCAGGGCGACCCAAGAGATTCAGCTGCCACTCCCTCACTTGGCTAAGAGCACTTCAATTTTTCTTTGGAAGAGATCCAAAAATTAGCCACCCCTCCTCCATACAAAAATGAAGGATTGACATTTCCTGGTCAGGCCTACTAAAGTTTATGGGACCTGATTGGGGTCAAAAAATGGTATGTGGGGAGCTACTGAGTTTTCCACCTGGCATGTGGGAAGTCATTAAGTTTGAGCAGGGTTTCCATAATCCTTGCTCTTGAGAGACTCCTAATCACTCTCAGCATTTCTTCTTGACCCCAGGAGGAGTCACTCATGAGATTTCTGATGCCCCAGAAGAAGGAGCAGCCTTACAAGTTGGGATCCCAGGAAAGCTAAGCCACTACAAGGGTGGACACGAGGAAGGAGAGAAGAGGACAGGTGAGTCACAATGTGTGGAGACAGGCCCCTGTAGAAGAATCTGACAGTGTCAATGATGAAGTGGGCCTAGGACAGGGCCATGGTGGGCCTGAGGCCTCCGGCGCCATTCACTGCACCCCAGATGGCTCACCTGTATGTATCCTCAGGTGAACCTTTAGGTGATGGGATGTCCGGAAGGTTTTCCCACAGTAAGGGCAGTCCTTCATGGCCGAGCCCAGGCTCCTGTCGCGAAGCAGCACGGGCTGCTGGACGCCGGCAGCTCTCCCAGCCTCCTCGCCAATGTCTGCAGCGGAGGAGAAACGTTCTCACATCACTTCAGCACATGTCAGGAGTTGTTCGCACCAAAACTGCTAACACCACACAAAGTTAAACATGTCAATACTACACCTGTCTGTTTCATTCTTTCAATCTGACAGAATGCTGACAATTCATGTATTTTCTTGTTATTCTCTTAAATTATTTCATCTTTCCTATCATCATTTTAAGCAGCATATGGTACCTTTATATTGAACTGAATTAAACAAGAAAAGAAACAGCTGTGTCAGCAGCTGGTTTGATTTCTTCTTTTGCTTAGCTCCTATTAAATAATTTTTTTCAAAAGTTTAAAAATGTTGGTGTTTGTTGAATCTGATTAATTTATACTATGGACTAGCTGGAAATCTTCTCAGGATCAAAATCGCATTTGCATTATATCAAGCAACAAATGAAAAAAAAAAGTGTCTCGGCTGAGTCCTTACGACATGCCGACACATAGCTATTTTGGGGACAGGAAAGAAAATTATTCCAAACTGATCATTTCTTCCTTGTGAGTATCATATCCATTACTGACTGGTGTAATCTCATGAAAGGGAGAAGAAAACGTATGGAAATGCAGTTCCACAATTAGCCCATGATAAACATATAGTGACATATTCAAAGTCATGTGCAGAAACTCAGCTGCAAAACTTCCATAAACTTAGAGCACTGCACTTAAATCTTGGTGCAGTGACTTGAGAACTCCTTCTGCAAAGTATCAATACAAAATTTCCCTCCTGCTGTTATTTGTCATGTAACCCAAACCATTAGAAAATGGAATAAAATTTGCATATGTCTTCCCTCTGGCCAAAAATGATGGGACATAACAGTAAATAAAACTCCGAAAATATCTAGTAGTTGGAAGATGTTTCATTGCAACACCCAAGACCTGACATCTCACTGCCATGGAGACAGCAGAGGGGAAGCAGGGTAGGAACTGGGAAAGTGCCTCTCAAAGTGGCAGGGCAGGTGAGCTTTCTCTTCTGACTGCTTCATGGGTCTCCACATGGGGCTGATGACGGAGCTCCCCTGGCACAAAACCCAGGTTCCTAAAGCTGGCAGGATCCTCACTGCAACTTTCAGCTCACCCTCTAGGCAGCTCAGTAGATCCACAATGAGAATAAGGGGTTTGCTGGGACAAAACTCTGTGAGTTCTGCAAAGAGTAGAATAAACAAGATTCGTATCTTGCAAGCACTGGAAAATGCATTTACTCGGTAACATGCTTTCCTTATATTCTCTGCTAACTGTCAAAGGGGACAGAGTTACATACCACAAGCAAGATAAAGCCTAATGAATATGAACACCCTAGAGAAAGGTTCACTTTTATAGGGGTACACCTCAAAAATGATTGTTGCTGGCGATCAAACTTAGGGCTCACACATGCAAAGCATGTATTTCACCCCTTTGAGCTATCTTCCTGGCCTTTTATCTAGTTTCTCACAATATTCTAGTGGTCCTTAGGAGAGCTGTTCAGGGACTGAACTGTCTGGCCTGTTCCTTTTCATCATTTCACATAGGTAGAAAGAGGTCTTGCTTCACTCACATCTTTCAGCCTCATCTCCAAGGTTGTGGTAACCACATGTCCATGGGAAGCTACCATAGAAGGCCACACTGGTCATAGGAAAGAGGCACGAGAACACCTTGCAATGTCATAGTACGTGCAAGCCCCCAAAACAGCCACAGTGGGGTGCTCCACAAAGTGAAGAAGGTTATGTTTCCCAGCATCTTTCCCAAATTCTCTTTACAACCAGACAGCTGACAGCCCAGAACAATGAGCAGATGTCAATTCCAAGGAAACCGCAGCCTAGGCTTAAACAGCTGGAATGCCATCCCCCTCTCACCACCTACCCCTCAGCCCACCTCCTTACTCCACTCAAACATGTCTTACTTGCCCACCCGGCACAGCTCAGCCTTCTTTTGGTCAAATCACAGGGTCAGCTCAGATGACCTCACGATCATCCAACAACAATGATCCTGATTAAAATTCTGCCCAAGTGTCCCCACAACTGAGTTAAGACACCCTTCTTAACTGAGGGGGCCAAGAGCCGTCCATTTGAATTACAAGCAGAGCTAAGTGGCCAGGAAGCTGATCTCAGGACGGAGGCAGGCCAGCTGAACTTGCATGTGAAATTCTACAGGACCTCCTCTCCAGACCTGCAAGCCTTTTCTGGCACTTCCCAGAGCCCTTGGTGAGCATAGCAAGGCAAGGCTGCCTGAGAGAACAAAAGAGAGGGAGCAAACCCCACCAGAAATTGCAGGGAGACCTTGTCTAGGGCCTGTGGTAGATAAACAGATAAAGCTGCCCTGAAAGACTATGCAGAAACTAGGATAAGCTGAGCCTACTCCATGCCAGGCTAAGTGATGGCCAGGATCTCTTTTCCTTTATCTTTCTATCTTGTATATGTGTGGCCCAATAAAAAAGAATAAATTTTTAAGATAAACAGCTTCCTTTGAGATTTGAGAGTCCAATTTTCACTTTATACAGAAATGGAATTTGGGGGGGAGGGCTAGAAGGCCTATGGCGTTTACTCTTAGACTAATCCAACTAGAAAAACAAACTGAGCGCACACTGAAGGAGAATTGTGGGTGGTCCCAGTAAGTGTCCAGAGAGGGTAAAAACCAAGTACCAGGCAGGCTAAAGAGACTGTGTGAGGTGTGCACACATAGGGGCCATTTGGGGGGGTCATCCTGGCCTGCATAGGACATGGGGAAGCATGGGGTCTTCATTCAGCCAGCCCGCCACATTCAATGCCCCAAGGGCTCTCTCAGGGAAAAACTTTAGTTAACTGCCCTGGGCCTTCCCCTATAACCTGCCCTGACATGGTCCTGCACAGCTCTCTGGGAGGAGCCATGAAGTTCTGCCTGCACCCCATGAAGTTTTTCATTGAAGCAAGGGCTGGTCCAGGACAGTCAGGCAACCCTTATTCCAGCTACAAAAGTAGAAAGGAGATTGAAAACAGCAGCATGTCCTCTGTAATCCTGGGTGATAATGGATTATTTGTGGATCAGGTAAAGCTTTCTAAAACACATAGTATTTCTACCTTTGCCATGTGCTAGGTGGCTTGAAGTTGAACAAAGTTCAGACTCATAGCTGTCCTCTCCAACATATATGATCAGAAAATTTTTGACAAAGGAGCTGAGAGCATGACCTAAGTTAAAACAGCCTTTTCAACGAACGGTGCTAGGAAAACTGGATAACAGATTTAAAAAAAAACTAAAGTTGGATCCATATCTCACACTTAATGCAGAAGTTAATTCTAAGGGTATAAAAAAACCTTGAAGTCATACCAGAATCTATAAAATACACTGAAAAATATAGGCAGAATGCTCCAAAAATTTGAACTTCAAAGGTGTCTTTAATGATACACTGATCATTGGCAAAGACAACAGAATATAAAACAAACAAATGGGAATATATAAAATTAAAGAGTTTCTGCATGGCAAAAGAAACATACACAAAAAAACTAAAAGATGGCTAACTTAATGGGAGAATATTTGTACTGAGCACAACAGATCCAGGCTATGCAAAGTACTCACAAATATCAACAATGAAAAATCCAAAATCCAAAATCCCTACCAAAAATAGAGAAAAAAAATCAATAGGGACTTCTCTGAGGAAGACCAATGAATGTACAATAGGCACATGAAAAAAAATGTTCATTATGAGTTATTGCTATTAGGAAAATCCAAATAAAAATGACAATGAGATATCTTAAACTAGTGAGAATGGCACATATCACAAATATTGGGCTCAATCTATTTTGGCTGTTGTGTGGTGAAAGAACAACTCATCTTTGCTGCTGGTGTGATAATGTTGCCTGGTTCAACTTTTATGGAAACAGTATGCACATTTAGTAGTAAACTAAGAATTGAGCTTCCATATGATGCAGCAATTCTACTTCTGGGTATTTACCCACAGGCCACAAAAATGTATTTGAAAATATATATGCACACCATTATTCATTGTAGCACTTAATTGTTAAGAAATAAAGTTCAACCTGGGTTTCCAATGATAGATAAGTAGAACATAAAAACGTGGTATATCTACACAATGGAATACTACACAGCTCTGAGAAAAATGAACTCATGAAATTTATTGCACTATGGATGGAACTGAAAGATAACATATTAAATGAAGTAAGTCAGAAGAAAAACAAATCAGGATGACCACAATTATATCCGTTATATATAGAAAAACTGGATGAAGTAATGCAATGTTTGCAAGGAGGATACCTAGATTACCCTCAACCCCAGAGTGTAGGGAGGAGAATAGCAGAAAAGGAAATTAACGGAAGGGAAAGAGAAGATAGGTGGTAAACAAAAGGGAGAAGGGATTAAGGGGAACTGAGAACATCCTTGGTGTAAAGGAGTGGTATAGCTAAGTATTAAAACCACAGAGTCAACAACACTAAAAGAAGTGGAAACTTCAACAACCAAACTTAAAAATGGGCCTGCAGATGTGGTAGATGAAGGCGGGGAGGTGGGAAGGGTCCTGAAAAACTTGGTGGAGGGAAGAAAATTCTGGTGATAGGATTGTTGCTAGAACATAGTATATCTCGAACCCAGCAACGAGTAACTTTGTAAATCATGGGGCCTTAATAAAATTTAAAAAAAAACTAAACTAAAAATTTTAAATTCATTATTATTTACTTAGCAAGAAATGTTTTTATTTAAATATATTATCCTCACAAAAGCAGTTGCTATGTCCGTACTAAGCCAGCTCCTTAGACTCCCTCTGTTCTTAAAAGAGATGTAAACCAAGCTGTGAATAATTATGGTACACCAATCATGCAGTTGAAAGCTGGCAAATTTGGGAGGAGAAGGTGGACCAAATATCTGCCCAGCTGAAGTCACGCCTACTATACTCATTCAATCACAGTTACTGTTTCACCAATGGCCTTGTTTCACCACTCTTCTGTCGCTTTCTGGAGAGATATATATCTGATCAAAATTCCAAGTATGCAAGTAATTGGGCTGATCTCATCAGGACTTTCATTGGAGAAGCCTCATCCCCACTCCCCACCTCCTTGTACGTCCAGAAGCCCTGGTAGCCAAAATCATACCACCACAAAAGTTGCAGTATTAGTAATAGTGCTTGGAATTCTTGGACTGCACAGCTATGTGACAATTCCATTTTTGTTTAATAATATCATCTCCATGGGGCCGGAGAGATAGCACAGCAGTAAGGCATTTGCCTTGCATGCAGAAGGAGGTGGTTCGAATCCCGGCATCCCATATGGTCCCCAGAGCCTGCTGGAGGTGATTTCTAAGCATAGAGACAGGAGTAACCCCTGAGCGCTGCTGGATGTGACCCAAAAACCAAAATAATAATAATAATAATAATAATAATAATAATAATAATAATAATATTCCCATAGGAACACAGTAATTTAGATGTTAATGTATATCTAAAATCACCTAATGTTCAGAAACCAGTTAAGTAACAGAGTGCTACCAACAAGAACTTATTAAACCTTCTGACACTGACATAATGACCTCATTAGAGATAATATAATTTTCCAAATTTGCTTGTTGCTGTTCTCTTATTTTCTTTTATTTTTCTTCTTTTTTCTTTCTCTTTTTTAAACGAATAATTTCACTACCACTTACTTAGAAATAAGTGCATTATGTTCAACTATGAATGATGCGATATTCACTCTTTAAATGAATTAACTTTAAAAAAAAATAAAGCCATCCTCTCTAGTCTTTGCTTAAGGGGAAAGAAAATAAAGCTGCTCAGAACATAGGAAGGTACTGGGCAGGGACATCTGGCTGTAGGCTGGGGAGTGTCTCCTACCCCACCTTAGAAGGGCCCGGAGAGATAGCATAGCAGCATTTGCCTTGCAAGCAGCCGATCCAGGACCAAAGGTGGTTGGTTCGAATCCCGGTGTCCCATATGGTCCCCTGTGCCTGCCAGGAGCTATTTTCTGAGCAGACAGCCAGGAGTAACCCCTGAGCATGGCCGGGTGTGGCCCAAAAACCAAAAAAAAAAAAAAAATTAAAAAAAAGAAGTGTTCCAAGTTCTTCCAAGATAGGGCAACGGTTGGAATAAAACTTGTGACCAATTTCTTTTCCTGATTTGACTACATGAGATATATTCCTCAGAAATTAAGATCTACTGGCAGCAACAAATACAATTTTAGGGGGACATAGGCGGCCCTTCTAGACTTTCCTTTAAAACAAGTGAATTAGAAGAGAAATAAAAAAAAAAAAACTCAATCAACTTTCTCTAGTTCTTACCAGCTGGGCATAATTTTTTTTCCCTAAAATAAAGAACCAAAAAATTTGAAGTCATGTTTCAAGAAATACGTTATTTGGGAAAATCAGACAAATGATGTCTAAATTGTGTTATCTCTTGGTCAGAAATCTTGCACTCAGTTTTGCTTTTTCAATCCTCTGACCAGAACAAGTTGATTTCAGTTAATTCTCCTACTCACAGAGAGAGAGAAATGGGGATGCTGTTACTCAGGGCTAAAGGGGTAAACCAGGTGAGGAAAAAAGGGCCACAGATCATTGTATAACCCTTGTTATCAACTGATGGTCAAAGAATCAGCTCCTGCTAACTAAAAATAACTTTCTCAAAGCCTAGAAACCCATATAAACTATTATCAGTACTGTCTAAAGCCATCCCCAAGATCTGCTATCTTACTTCCAACATAGTATGAGTTTATGGGTAGGTGCCTCACTATATACTTATACTTATTCATAAAATAACATATTTGGAACTTAAAAATCAAGTTCTGAGATTGTTTTGAACTTTCAGGTAGATTTTCCCCAGGTACACTTTGAAACTGAGTTGTCTCAATGCATATTGATGAGAGTCAGTATTTGCCAAGATAGCTAACTCCAAAGTAAGGAGAAGGAAGTTTCTTTTACTTCCTTATGCCTCTTGTTCTAAGCATATCTTTCACCTCCTATCTCTGGGTCCCAGGTGACCAGGAGGACTGATTTCCAGCTTCTTGGAACCCTGTGGCAGTGGAAAAGCTACAAGTTTACCCCAGGTGGTTTGTACACAGCCTATCCTCACCTTATCCTTGAACCACATGAAAACCTGAGGCTGAATTAAAGATGAGAGGACATGACTGAAAGGGATAGACAGTGTTCCTAACTACCTCAAGCAACCCATTTCCTAACTTCCTTTGCACTGAGTTGATTGCACTGGTTGATTACTTTTGGCCAATTGCTAGAAAGAACAGTGCTTTGCTGTCTCAGACCTCTTGTTCCCATAACCTTGGTTCTCAGGGGTAGGGGTTGGCAGAAAAATAGATGTGTTTTGTATTCCTGGTCCCTAAGTCACCAGATAGACAAAGCCAATTCAGGCCAGACTCTGCATGCAAGAAAAGCAAATCCTGATTCTGTCTATCCATAGAAATTTGAAGAGGACCTTGGATAGTGGGAATGCCTCAGAAGAACAAACCTACCAGTGAGGTCTTTGGGGTTTCTAGCCAATCTCCCAGGTATATCTGCTCATTCATAGAATAATGGGGGGGAGGACAAAATTTAGGGAGAAACCAAAAGAGGCAAAGTGAGATAGAAAAAGAGAGAGAGGAGAAAAGTTTCTTTTTTGCACTGTGCTAGCATTCTGCCAAGTAGCCTTGCCCTTCATAGTTCTTCCAAAGTACTTTTTGAAAAGATTTCCATGAATAAAAAGTATAGTGATGATGCTGCTGCTGATGATGATGATTATCATTACTGCAGGGTCCAATGAAGGAAGAGTTACTTCAGCCACCTCACCTGCATTAGGTCTGCCTACTTGAGTATTACTACTGGTGACATCAAATGCCATGGCATTTTAATTTCAATGGCACCTCTGTTATTAACAGTAAACATGCTTTCCCAGATGAGTCGTGCAGCTAATTCTGAAAGTCAGCCTGGGCAAAGAGTATCTCACAGCAACAGCACTCACTTCACTAATGAAGAGAAAACATTTAGGGGAATCTAAGAAGTGCTCAGGACACACATACATACATGTGCAAGTGTGCGCACATACACACAGCAAACTGCATTTTAAACTCTTAGCTTGCTATGGCAGTGCTGTAAGAACTTCAGGGGAAAAGAAATGCTTAGCACTTTGGAGAAAGTCCAAAAAGAATGCACAGTTCCACTTAAAAGTTAATGTTTTCTTTGATTCTGAAAAAAATAATTTAAATTAACAGACTCCTGTGGTAACGTTCTGAGAAAATAAAAAGGTTTTATTTTAAAATATTTTTAATGAAGGGTTTGAGTAAAAAAATTATAATATTACTCTAAATAGTTCTGTATAACTCTTGGAAGATGGAACTCATGCTTGAATCAGTGTTAATTTGGTGTCTCGGTTGTTTCATCAAGGATCTCTTGGGTTTACAATGGCCATATATAGTCATGTTAAGTAGTTAAGCATTAATACGGATTGGCAAATGCGTTTGTTTAAATAGAGAACTATTTCCGAGACGGTGTCCACTTGTGGAATGGCGACAGACGGTTTCCTTTGAGGTATAAGGGTCAGGGCTGGGGCCCTGGCCAGGCCTCTATGTTTTCTATCAGTGACTTTCCTCACTTTCAACCCAAACTCAAAACTGTGTGCGGCTCCATTTGCTTCCAGCAAGATAGGATTTCTAGAACTGGGGAAATAGGTCATTAAAAGGCTAAAATTTGGCGGAAAAAGTATAAGATACTAGGATCTCAAATAGCTTCTCTAAAGCAACATTTTGATGAGTTAAGTGAAAATGAATCAGAAACACATGGATTAAATTTCCCTTAAAATACACAAGTGCTTCAGAATCAAGCACTGTGGGCCAAATGTGTTTCTGCTTTTAAGCCCTTGCTTAATTGTTGGGGAGTGTGTAGAACCCCCCCCTCCCAACCCTGTTGCTGATTCGGCCACCCATGGGGTCTTTTCCCTTTGTCCCTGGGTGACAAGCCGACATTAACAGCCTCCTCTGTGCTCCTGAGGTCACCAACTCTCTAGGCTGCAGGTGTGCTCAGCCACAAGCTGAGACTTGCCAGTGCCACTGCATTCAGGATGTGAAAAATGGTTGGTCAGGACCATTTTGGGGAGGGGCCCTCTGTGGACTCTGCAGAGCACCTCACTTTCCTCTGGCCTGGTCAGGTGGAGAAGGAGGGAATTCAACCCATCCCAGCACAGAAAACCTCCTTTATAAATCAGGACACAAGAGCATGACTGGGCAGCCCAGAGCACTGAACTCTCTGGAAAAGGGCAGCTCCCTTTAGGGAGTACTAGCTTATGATCCTAAGAAAACTCCAGTTTTGACC
Source organism: Suncus etruscus (assembly GCF_024139225.1). Classification (NCBI taxonomy): domain Eukaryota; kingdom Metazoa; phylum Chordata; class Mammalia; order Eulipotyphla; family Soricidae; genus Suncus; species Suncus etruscus. The sequence goes on along the minus strand of NC_064861.1, from coordinate 76,473,496 downwards.
CTTCTCATGGTCTCCTACCCTTATAACATCGACCCTTGTACTGCTCTGACCTCGACTCAGCTCCAGCTCAATATGGGACGCTCCTGCCCAGAATCCACATGGTCAGACTTAGATCCCCTAGTGAAGCTTTCTGGGAAGGCATATATCTCCAGAGGTGCCTATCTCCTCTACCACATTTCTCCTGTTGCACTGTCCCTTCAGATCACCAGCCACTTTTCTCCCTCTGAGCATCAAGTGTCCTTGTTCATGTCCTCCCTTCTTCTTTCCCCCACCTCCAGTGCAGCAGGACTAAGGGTTTGACTGCTCTTTGGCCTCAGATCCCAGCCATGTGGCAAATTCTCAGAGCAGTGTGGGACTCACTACATACTTTTTTCTTTCTTCCAACTTTTTTCTTCTTTCTTGTCTTTTTTTCTTTTTTCTTTTCTTTCTTCTTTCTTTCCTTTTTTTCTTCCTCTTTCTTCTTTCTTTCTTTTTTTTTTTTTTTTACAAACCTGGCAGTGCTCAGGGGTTAACCCTGGCTTTACATTCAGAAATTACTTTTGGTAGGCTCCAGAACCATGTGGGATGCCGGGTATTGAGCCAGGGTTCAATGCATGCAAGGCAAATGCCCTGCCCACTGTGCTATCACCTTGGCTTCATACATAATTTTTTTCTATAAAAGCTAAGACTTGGGGCCCGGAGAGATAGCACAGCGGCATTTGCCTTGCAAGCAGCCAATCCAGGACCAAAGGTGGTTGGTTCGAGTCCCGGTGTCCCATATGGTCCCCCGTGCCTGCCAGGAGCTATTTCTGAGCAGACAGCCAGGAGTAACCCCTGAGCAACGCCGGGTGTGGCCCAAAAACCAAAAAAAAAAAAAAAAAAAGCTAAGACTTGGAATCAACCCAGATGTCGAACAACAGAAGAGTGGATCATGAAGATGTGGTACATATATACAATGTAAGGAATGTTGCAATCATGTAATTTGCTGCAACATGGAACTGGAAGTTATTATGTTAAATAAAATAAGTCAGAAAAAGAAGGATAAATACAGATGTTATATCTTTGTGAGTGGGTGGTTTTTGGGCCACACCGGCAGTGCTCAGGGGTTACTCCTAGCTCCACACTCAGAAATTGCTCCTGGCAGGCATGGAGGACCATATGGGATGCCGGGATTCGAACCAATGACCTTCTGCATGAAAGGCAAATGCCTTAACTCCATGCTATCACTCTGGCCCCCAGATGTTATCTCTTATATGTGGTATTCATTGCATGAAGAAATGCAATGGTTTAAAGAAAGTTGTCAAGAACACTCTACGTTCCAGAGTATAGTGAGGAAAATAGAAGAAATTGAGTGGAGGAACAGATAACAAATATAAAAAGATGGGAGGGGGCAAGGGACATACAGTCTCAGGTGCATTGATGATGTTAAAAACAACAAAACTAAATATCCAAGCCAAAATGAAATCAAGAGACCCAAACTTTAAAAATAAAAATGTATTTATTTGTTCTTCTTTGTTTATTTTTTTCCTGACAGCTGCATAGTAATCCATGTGTATATGTACCACAGTGTCTTTAGCCACTTATCTATTGTTGGGCATCTGGGTTGTTCCCAGATTCTGGCTACTTAAAATGCACTTCAATAAACATAGACATGCAGAGGGCATTTTTGTATTGTGTTTTTGTGTTTTTAGGTTATATCCCTAAGAGTGGTACAAATGGATCATATGGGAGCTCAATTTCAGATTTTTGAGGAATCTTCATATTGTTTTCCATAAAGGCTGAACTAGATGGCATTCCCACCAGCAATGAGTGAGAGTTCCTTTCTCCCCACATCCCCACCAGCACTGATTATTCTTGTTCTTTGTGATATGTGCCAGTCTCTGTGGTGTGAGATGGTACCTCATTGTTATTTTGATTTACATCTTCCTGATGATTAGCTATGTGGACCATTTTTAATGTGCCTTTTGGCCATCTGTATTTGTTTGTTTGTTTGTTTAGTTTGTTTTTAAAATAATGTCTTTATTAAAACACCATGATTACAAACATGATTGTAGCTGGGTTTCAGTCATGCAAAGAACACCCCCCTTCACCAGTGCAACATTCTCACCACGAATTCCCTTGGTCTCCCTCCTCTCTCATCCCCTTCCTATATTCGAGACAGTCATTCTACTTCTCTCACTCATTAACACTGTCATGGTAGTTGTTTGTGTAGTCATTTCTCTAACTGCACTCATCTCGTGAGCCAGAGAGAGAGACATACACACAGAATAACCTCATTGATTTATGGATTTTAAGAAAAATAAATAAAAAACATTATTGTAATAATGCCCAAAGATGAGAGCTGGAAGAACTGACTCATGATATGAAACAATCGAAATTTAAAATGGGCATGTTGGAGGTTAGGGATGTACTCTGAAACAGTGATAGAGGGAGATCAACACTGGTGGTAGAATTTGCCCTGATACATTGCATGTCTAAAACCTAACTATGAAGGACTTTGTAAATCACAATGATTTCAATAAAATAAAATAAAAGAATGAGATGAAGCAAGCAAACTGAAGTCTGGAGGTTATTGCTTATGAGGAGGAAGCCACTTTGAGTAACCTGTGAACAACTGGCCCCAGGCACTAGAGAACAGTAAATTGCTTCATAATTTCAGGTATAGAGAGGGATTCTAGTGGGATGGGCAAAAGGTTGGGGGATAACCAGGAATGCATCCTGGAAGAGGTGACTTCTGGATCTATTCCAATTCTCTCTCTATCCAGGTGGAAGATATTGTGAATACACTATTATAATCAGTGTAATTATCTGGGATACACATGAGCTCTTTGGATGCTGGGGTGTGTTATTGGGGCACTTTGCACTATCTCCTTTACCTGCTTCCTGGCTGAGAATGAAGATATGGGCAGTTCCCAGAAGCAGCAGCTCCCATAAGCAGAAACAGACACTCATCAATAGAAGAGTTCAATGAGAAATATTTGGTTAAGTAATCTATGCCTCAATTACTTCTATAATTATTGCAAAGTATGTATTTTGCCATTTTTCAGACCTTAAATTAAGTATTCCCTAAAAATACAAACTATAGATAACTCCCTATTTTTAGTAGAGCATAAATTCCCCAAAGATTTTTACATAATTTATATTCTTAAAGAAATACTACCACTTTTAAGATCTTTTTAAGACAGATGATAGCTGGTTATGGGAAGAAGATCAGAGGGTGTGTCTACTAAAGGCATATCTCAAAAAATCTTTAGCCAAATTATGCTCAGAACAAGCTGGACAGATCTGCTTTAAAATGCATTTGGTCAGTCGCCATAACTTCTGGAGCTGTGTTTCCCCAGGGCCCCCCTGCACACGGAAAAGATTCAGGGTGATTGGGAGATAACCCGCCCCTGGAGAAGGGTTTGCCATATTCTTCTTTAAACAAAAAAGACATCTTAAGCACCTTGCAATATCTTTCATTTAATCGTTGGCAGGAGGCAAGTCCCTGATGGACGCTGGCCTGTGTCTTTCTCTTTAACCAGCTGAGTGATCCAAGCTTTTAATATAGCCGTTCCAATTATTGTAAAAGTCATCTGGTACCTTATAACCACAAATATTGACAGTTTATTGCAAAACACACTCCTGACATTTGAAGGTCACACCATACATAATACATACTCTTTTATAAAAGTGTCTGGAACAAAGAGATACATGATAAGCAATTACCTCTCTGCGTGGAAGTATGTACAGTGAGTCTGACTGGGGGGTGGCATGGGAGGCACCGGCGCCATTTTAAACCATCTATTAAGGCACATGGAGGCGTTCATGGTGGATAGTTACCAAAGGGCCTGTGAACATGCTGCATTTGGATTGGTTGGCTGGGACCAGGAGTCTGGTCTCTGAGTTCAGGTGACAATGTCACTTTACCTGAGCACCTTCCTGTTTCACAATCATATACTCACCACCAACACTCCCCAAAACCAGTAGGCATAAGAGAGTAACAGTATATTCTTGTGTTTCAGGTTGTTCTGCATGTGGTTGAAAAATCGACCAGGCCCAGTTCGAAGAAGTTCCCTGGCCCCTCAGGGACCTGAGATATCCTAGAGGACACTGAATACATGTGTCACAGCATGCAACACCAAGACACCTATGGCACAGGTAAAATCCAGGGTGCACAGGTAAAATCCAGGGTGCACAGGTGCTCGCTACATCACCACAGAAAAGATTCTCAGAAGTAAATACAGCTTGTGGGCTATTTCTCCAAGGCTAAAAGGAAGGTCCTCATGATGACAAGAAAAGGACAGTTTTCACTCAATAGATTCATTCAGGGCAAACAAGGCAAACCAAGACCCGCAGTGGAATTCCACACAAATCACCTACTCTGTGTTTTCCTCCCCTGCTCTGCAATAACGTGAGCATTTGAAGAATCCTCTAGCTGGGCACCCAGGCAGGGTATGCCCCATTAGAAGAGGCTTTAACTAGGAAGATCTCCAAAGGACAGGCCATAGGAGGGAAACAGAAACCCTGACTTGTGCACCCTCCTCTCTTCCCCCATATATATGGGTTGGAGAATCAGATATGAGCACAAGATGAATGAGGGACAAGTTTCTATCCCCCAAAAGTCCAGACTGGAAATAGTTTCTCCAAAGACTCAAGCAATCCCTCCAAGTTAGCAGTGAAAAACAATTCAGGCTGCAATTGAGCGTCGCATAGACGACAATCTTTAATCACAGATGAGGCAGCAGAACATTAGAATCTACAACAAATTCCTTCCAATGATACCAATGGCTGTTGTTTGAAATACACATGTTTGTGTAAGTAAAAATGCAAATACATATGCATATTTTTCAGAACTTTATTAAAATAAACAATTGGCAAACTCTCAAGATAACCAAAAGCCCTTCTAAGAGCAATTTTATTTTGATTTCCAGAATGAATGTTCTGAGATTTAAACCATGGGACTAAAATGATTTCTATAAGATGACGTGTTTATTAGCATTAAATCTCAGGAAAAGAGGGCTTCCTTATAAAGAAAACATTTTTTTGCATCTGAAAAGCATGCGCATGAGGGTGTGTGTGTTTCTTTAAGAAGCTATTCTGTTTTAGAGGGTAGCTGGTTTGATAGGGCATCACGTGACCAGGAGGTTGCTATGGTAAATATGCATTTTTTATTGAAGAGTAAACAGTGGCAGAAAACAAGTGTCAATTGCCAGCTCTGAAGTTACTGCCATTTTTGAGCTGATCTGACTGATCGAGCCCTTTTAATGTAAGAACCTCGATCAGAGGAATGCCTACATTGGATGAAGAATTAAACATTTTTAATTGATGCCAAACCCTTAAATACTTTGTAGTAATAAATACCCTACTATATAAAATTGCAAATAAAAGAACAAAATAATTCTTAATCCAGCTCTGTCCTTAATAACCAATAAATTGTTCTAGAGAATAAGCTGGCTGTTGGATCTTCAAAGGACAAAACCTTAGATCTTGGCTCAGGCTACAGCACAGAGAGGCACCAAGGGACAGCCTGGCTACCCCACTGTCCACTGTCTTGGTCCCTGCAGGCAGTACAGAGCCAAAGCTGTGCCTCAGAACAGCCTGTCAGGCTAAACCTCTGGGCCAAGAGGAGAGACTTCAGTCAACACTTTCAGCAAATCTCAGAGATGGGCAAGTGAATAGCTGATGTTTCCTTTTTTATATATATATATATATATTTTTTTTTAACAGACAACTTGTTCTCCTGTGATACCACATGGTGACTTCCATTAGTTATAAATCAAACTAGCCTAAACCTTGGAGAACTCTGGCCACCTCCCCAGATTGTCTCTCTGGCTACTGTGAACTGTTCCTTCTCAGACACCAGCCTTTAACTGGAACTGGGGAGGTGGTTCCTCAGGGCCACCTCTGCACTTCGCAGCCATCCAAACCTTGCGCATCTACAATGTTTGAGCATGGAAGAAGTGAAAACAAACCCTAAGCCTGGTTCCAGGCAGTCCTTTCTTACTTCGGAGTAGCTCTAACAGGAAGCTGAAGTTTGCTCATTCTTCCTTTGATCACAGATAAAAGTATCAAGTGTTGGCAAATGTCTCAAAGGGAACTTTCCAGGCTTTGGGAATCCCAGACTAATCCGCAAGAATCTTGACCAGGGATAAGGGGCCGACTAAACAAAATGAGTATGTCCTCCGATGAAGTCCAGATGAGTGGGGGCACACAGACACTTCTCTGTACATGTGAGGGGAGGCAGTGGCCATGGAGCAAAGTGTGTGCATGTCCCAGCCACGGGTGAGAACATGCAGCCTGTCTCCAAAATACTGAGTTTGTTGGAGTACAAGACCTGAGTTTTTGCACCTCAGCTCTGTGACCCTAAAAAGACAATTGAAACTCTGAGAGCTTCATCACTTAGTACCCATCACAGAGCAGACATTACCAAGCACCCATCAATAAGCACCCATCACTGAGCACTCATCACTGAGCATCCTTCAAAGAGCACCCATCACAGAGCATCCATCATAGAGCATCCATCACAGTGCATACATTACCAAGCATCCAGAACTGAGCACCCATCATCAAGGAACTACCACTGAACACACATCACCAAGCACCCATTATAAGCACCCATCAACTGAGCATACATCAACAAGAACTGTTACAAAGTACAAATCACAGAGCATCCATCACTGATCACCTACCACCAGCACCCAGTGCTTGATGGCATGGGGCCTTGAATCCAACAGCAGTTTCTATAGAGCAGGGTCAATGGTCCTGAGAGGCCCTGCTTGGGCCCCAGAGTGGTCACTTGTGAGCCATGTGTGTTCATGATTCCTAACTTCCCAACCCAAAATACTTATTGGCTCCACCACCTACACCCTATGTAGGCCAAGTGAGGTCAGGTAAAGATATATAGTTCCCAATGACACACCAGGGTGTAAAATCACCACGACCTGACAGCAGGTTACACACAGAACAGACGCTCATGGGCCCGTCAACAGGCCCATACACTCACATAGGAGTCTCATGGCCAAACAAGAGAGGTCCTTTCCTAGATGCAAAACATCCGTAGCTGCCTATGGCCAAGAGCTGGCACATGAGGCTCCTCCACATGTCCCTACTTTCTAACTTATTTGTCACACGTCTTCCAGGTACTTCTCTGCATGAGAGACTCCAACAGCCCTTTGGGATGAGCCTTGGTGAAGGAATGGAGAAGGGGGAGTCCACAACATTTCCTGCAGCTCATCTCTCCACCATATGTGTGCTCCCTCACTCCCAGGAAGGCCAGCTAGGGATCATGTGTCTAGGCCAGTGGCATCATCAGGGCTGGGCCCCAAAATTCTACTGAGCCTCTCCTTTCTTTTTTATCTCTCTCTCCTCTATTTCCTCTCTCTTCTCTCTCTCTCTCTTTCTCTCTCTCTCTCTCTCTCTCTCATATCACACACAAACACACACACACACACACAAACAGGAAAATGCTCATTGACAAAGCTCTATGGTTCTTGGGGTTGCCACTCACACCAGCCATCCTGAGCCCCAAAGTGTGGCCCAAAAATCACAGAGATGCTGAGCATGTGCTGGAGGGGTGGTGAGGAGTGACATCCAGGAGGAGTGAGGTGAGAACTCTCCCCTGACAGACTCTGGTCCTCTTACAGAAGCAACTGCCAAACTCCAGCCTCACCACACACTCTTGCCTGGGGAACCCCATTCATTCCTCAGGGCACAGCTCTATGTTAACTTCCTGGGAGATCAGAGAAAACCAGGCCCTCCTTGTCCACCTTGGGCATTGAGCATTGACTCCTTGCTGTGCTTCTGAGTCTCCCACCAGCCTGTTTGCTCCCCTCACAGCACAGGAGAAGTGCTTGATGACTGTGTGTATGTGTGTGTGCATGAGTGAGCAGCTCTGGAGGTCACACACACCTCCTCCACGAAAGGCATCCCAAGTGTCTGCCTTCTTTGAACTTCTGCCCTTTGGACAAAGGCATGCCCTGAGCCCAGGGGACTCAGCATGCAGGTGGCTTGTACTGAGCAGGGAAAGACTGTAGCTAATCCTCAAGAAGGTAAGCAAAACGCCAGACATGGGCTTCTGAGTAGCCTCAGCACCCACAATCCACACTCTGACAACCAGCTCACTTTTCCTGGCATGCTGAAGGATCCCTATGGGATGTGAGATTCACACTGCAGAGCTGATTCCCATAGGAAAGAACCTGGCTCCCTCCCTCTTAAATTCCCCCACTATACCTTTCTCTCCAGACTGTCTACACTTCTTCCCTCCAGATCCTTGTCAACCCTGTCCCTCAGGCTAAGTCCACACAAAACTGGCCTGGCTTTGGCCAGCACCTGGAAAAGGATAGGAAGGGAAGGGAGGTTGGCATGATCTGGGGAAACAGAGGCCTGGAATCCAGGCAAGAGGCAGCAACAAGCATGGCAGTGCTGAGTCCATCTCACAATTGCTTTTCATGCAAAAGAGCTGTCTGTCCTGTTCTGGCATACATCCCTGCCCCATTTTAGCCAAGAAGGATCTGGGTACCTGGCAGATTTATATCTTTGGAATCAGGGCTATCTGATAAGACAACATGAATGCGCTCAATTAGAGTCCAGTGACTTGTTCTTCATCACGGACGATCTCTTTCCCTTTTCTCTTTTTGAACCTTCCACTCTAATAATATCCAGGCAGAGCTGCCATCACAAGAGTCCTGTCATGCTAATTTCTACCTCCATAAGCGACAGAGACAACTAAATGTTGCAAGGTTATTCAAAACCCCTGCCCCTTATCCTCTGACTTCTCCTTAGGGGAAAATTGCACAAGAATACATTTCCTCATCTGTATGTTAAAGCACGCTTATAATCCACCTATCATGATTGCAATTTTGGGAATCAAAATGGAGATCCAAAACATCAGTGTGATCTACATTTTAGCCACATATATTATAATAAATTAAGCCAAAGAAAGAGTTTTGCATTAACAATCACTCTGTTCCTTTAGTACCTTCTAAGAACACTAAATGGGCAGCCATCCCCCCTGTCTACTGACCAGGGCTGCCACCACTTCCTTCTCCCCATCTGCTTGCCTAGAATGGGAGGTTACAGGTGTTACTTGTGTGTCCAATTGAGGCTGGTGCTTCACCCTGTATCCTCATTGTATTACCAGCATGAGTGTCTGTTGCAGAGGTTCCACCCTCTGCCAGTATCCAGGCAGAGGCAAGCTGACCCTGGAAGAAACAAGCAAAAGGGGCAGCATTGGTTTAACTGAGGCAATATGAATGCCTCATCTGGGGCTTCCACTGGAGAGGTTGAGGGGACCTGAATATGATCCTTGGCTCAGCCCAGGTCCTGGTCCATCTCTGCAGGCACTAGCAGCACCAGCAGAAGAGTATAAGTATAGAGTTCCACTGGAGACTTTAAGCATGGTCACATGGAGTTTTCATTTGCTATGTTTCAAGGCATTTCACATGTAATGCTGATCACCATCTCCCAAGAAACTCTGTTCACCATACAGGGTCGACAGTGGTCAGAAACAGGGGTGCCTGGGGACAGACAAGGGTTGTTTCCATCTCTTCCTTATCTACCCCATCCCTGCCTGTGGGCCCTGCATTGAATTCACTGTCTCTGCTGAGATGATCCCAGACACCCTTTCCACCTCGAAAGAAGGCCTCTATAACCTTGGCTGAGCAAATAAGGCAAAAGCCTCCTGACTAATTCTCATAATTATGATGGGTCTATTATTTCAAAGTCAGCGATGATTGTGAGGTCAGGTGCCCAGAGGAAGAGAGGGAGAAACATACTTTAAAGTGATAGCAAATATCCTTTGATTCTTTGCTATAAGACCAAATTGCATCCAGAAATGCGGAAATGTGCTCTCAGCCTTAGTCAGATTTCAAAGAGGCCTCAGTAAAATGGGCAGTAATTTGAGGGTAGAGAGGGGGCAGTTGGGAAACTCTGTCCTGGGATATCTATGGGACTCTAGCACCTATGAGGCCCATTCTTCTGGAGCCCTCTTTTCCCCATGCCTTTTTCACCTGCCTCTCCTGTCTTCTCCAGTGTAATCACACCAACTTTCTGCCTCCACAGCTTCCTGGAAGCCTCTTTCATTGGCCTCCCAAGCACCCCCTTTCTCTACTGGACTTTTCTACATAATTCTTCTGGGATGCTTACTAAAATTTCCCAGGTGCTGACTCCAGACAGCTTCCCATAAGTTCTTGTTGAGTTTCTGGCCTCATAAGCACTGATGGAAAAAGTCAAGTATAGATTGGCCCATAGAGTCCAACAGTGAACTCGAGCAAGTTGGCCTTTCCCTCATGAAAGATGCTGCACAATCTCCTCTGGAACCTTCTTCTTGGGGAAGGGGGTCTCTGACTCTCAGGCTGAGTGACTGCCTGCCAACATTTCAGACTTAGCTTTCTTCTCCCATGGCAAACCTATCTCTAACTTATGCAGACTTTGATTCTCACAGCTTCCTTTAAGGAACAGAAAACAGAGCTGAGATCCTCTGCTTCCATACTGCAGGTGTGTGGAGATGAGCAAATAGGTGCTGAATTGCAGTGCATGCTCTGACAACTTGCTTTGTGCCAACACCACATGACATGTCCAGTGAGGAAGCTCACTGGCTGAGAGGGTTCCCCCAGAAGGGCTTAACATGCATGTATGCCACCAAATTAGATGTATAGAAAAATGATAATATGAACTGACCTGTGCTAAAATAGATAAAAAATAGAATTAGTATCATTAGCACTTCTTATATTTATTGCATAGAACCTATTATTAGCCCCACTGTACCAATCAGAAAACTGAGGATTATAAGACTTGATTTTTGGAGTCAAGGCTCACACTGCTTGGCTTACACATCCAAGCCACTGACATCAAGGACTGATGATCCCCAAGACAGAGCTTGACATGACCTAGGGACTGATAAAAGATGGAAAAACAGATAGAGGTGCTGAGGTCAGGGTTGTTTTGTATGGGAACCCAGCTAGGGGTCTAGAGCAGATGACTACAATAGGGGTGGTGGAACACACTGCTCTCCACAATCAAGCAGAAGAGGGAGAGAAAGCAAGTATCAAGGGATACTTCAAAGAGTAAGAAGTACAACAGTTGGCAGAGTAGGCCTGTCCCAAGGCCACTCTCCCACCAGTTCACCCTTCAACTTTTCCATACTTCCCCCTTTTAGCATGCCATCCTCTCATCCTTCAACCCATTTACCTTTCTATTCTCTACCTTTCCACCCTTTCACCCTTCTATCCTTCCACCCTTCCATTCATTTACCCTTCCAATCTTTAGCCTTTTTTGATTCCATCCTTCTACGCTTCCATTTTTCATTGACCCTCCACCCTTCCATCTTTCTACCCTTCCATCCTCCCACCTGTGCTTTCTCATGCCCTTCCACCCTTCAGCCCTTCTATCTCTATGTCCTTCCATCCTTTCAGCCTTGACCTCTGCCCCATCCCTTTTTGCCCTTTCATTCTTTAGTCCCTCATCCTTTTATGTTTTCATCCTTCTGTCCTTCTAAAATTCTACCCTTCTACCCTTCCATCTCATCATATTGGCT